>NC_092167.1:497500-505000 GCF_045791955.1 Oncorhynchus clarkii lewisi
TTACTATAGACTGATTCAAGGGAGGGTTTGAAGACCAGTAGACTGATTCAAGGGAGGGTTTGAAGACTAGTTACTATAGACTGATTCAAGGGAGGGTTTGAAGACTAGTTACTATAGACTGATTCAAGGGAGGGTTTGAAGACTAGTAGACTGATTCAAGGGAGGGTTTGAAGACTAGTTACTATAGACTGATTCAAGGGAGGGTTTGAAGACTAGTTACTATAGACTGATTCAAGGGAGGGTTTGAAGACTAGTTACTATAGACTGATTCAAGGGAGGGTTTGAAGACCAGTAGACTGATTCAAGGGAGGGTTTGAAGACTAGTTACTATAGACTGATTCAAGGGAGAGTTTGAAGACTAGTTACTATAGACTGATTCAAGGGAGGGTTTGAAGACCAGTTACTATAGACTGATTCAAGGTAGAGTTTGAAGACTAGTTACTATAGACTGATTCAAGGGAGGGTTTGAAGACTAGTTACTATAGACTGATTCAAGGGAGGGTTTGAAGACTAGTTACTATAGACTGATTCAAGGGAGGGTTTGAAGACTAGTTACTATAGACTGATTCAAGGGAGGGTTTGAAGACTAGTTACTATAGACTGATTTAAGGGAGGGTTTGAATACCAGTTACTATAGACTGATTTAAGGGAGGGTTTGAAGACCAGTTACTATAGACTGATTTAAGGGAGGGTTTGAAGACCAGTTACTATAGACTGATCCAAGGGAGGGTTTGAAGACTAGTTACTATAGACTGATTTAAGGGAGGGTTTGAAGACCAGTTACTATAGGCTGATTCAAGGGAGGGTTTGAAGACTAGTTACTATAGACTGATTTAAGGGAGGGTTTGAAGACCAGTTACTATAGACTGATCCAAGGGAGGGTTTGAAGACTAGTTACTATAGACTGATTTAAGGGAGGGTTTGAAGACCAGTTACTATAGGCTGATTCAAGGGAGGGTTTGAAGACTAGTTACTATAGACTGATTCAAGGGAGGGTTTGAAGACCAGTTACTATAGGCTGATTCAAGGGAGGGTTTGAAGACTAGTTACTATAGACTGATTTAAGGGAGTGTTTGAAGACCAGTTACTATAGACTGATTCGAGGGAGGGTTTGAAGACCAGTAGACTGATTCAAGGGAGGGTTTGAAGACTAGTTACTATAGACTGATTCAAGGGAGGGTTTGAAGACCAGTAGACTGATTCAAGGGAGGGTTTGAAGACCAGTAGACTGATTCAAGGGAGAGTTTGAAGACCAGTAGACTGATTCAAGGGAGGGTTTGAAGACTAGTTACTATAGACTGATTCAAGGGAGGGTTTGAAGACTAGTTACTATAGACTGATTCAAGGGAGGGTTTGAAGACCAGTAGACTGATTCAAGGGAGGGTTTGAAGACCAGTTACTATAGACTGATTCAAGGGAGGGTTTGAAGACCAGTAGACTGATTCAAGGGAGGGTTTGAAGACTAGTTACTATAGACTGATTCAAGGGAGGGTTTGAAGACCAGTAGACTGATTCAAGGGAGGGTTTGAAGACCAGTTACTATAGATTGATTCAAGGAAGGGTTCGAAGACTAATTACTATAGACTGATCCAAGGGAGGGTTTGAAGACTATTTACTATAGACTGATTCAAGGGAAGGTTTGAAGACCAGTTACTATAGACTGATTCAAGGGAGGGTTTGAAGACCAGTTACTATAGACTGATTGAAGGGAGGGTTTGAAGACCAGTAGACTGATTGAAGGGAGGGTTTGAAGACCAGTAGACTGATTCAAGGGAGGGTTTGAAGACTAGTTACTATAGACTGATTCAAGGGAAGGTTTGAAGACCAGTTACTATAGACTGATTCAAGGGAGGGTTTGAAGACTAGTTACTATAGACTGATTCAAGGGAGAGTTTGAAGACCAGTAGACTGATTCAAGGGAGGGTCTGAAGACTAGTTACTATAGACTGATTCAAGGGAGAGTTTGAAGACCAGTAGACTTATCCAAGGGAGGGTTTGAAGACTAGTTACTATAGACTGATTCAAGGGAGGGTTTGAAGACCAGTAGACTGATTCAAGGGAGGGGTTGAAGACCAGTTACTATAGACTGATTCAAGGGAGGGTTTGAAGACTAGTTACTATAGATTGATTCAAGGGAGGGTTTGAAGACTAGTTACTATAGACTTATTCAAGGGAGGGTTTGAAGACCAGTAGACTGATTCAAGGGAGGGTCTGAAGACTAGTTACTATAGACTGATTCAAGGGAGAGTTTGAAGACCAGTAGACTGATCCAAGGGAGGGTATGAAGACCTGTTACTATAGACTGATTCAAGGGAGGGTTTGAAGACCAGTAGACTGATTCAAGGGAGGGTTTGAAGACCAGTAGACTGATTTAAGGGAGGGTTTGAAGACTAGTTACTATAGACTGATTCAAGGGAGGGTTTGAAGACCAGTAGACTGTATCAAGGGAGGGTTTGAAGACCAGTAGGCTGATTCAAGGGAGGGTTTGAAGACTAGTTACTATAGACTGATTCAAGGGAGGGTTTGTAGACCAGTTACTATAGACTGATTCAAGGGAGGGTTTGAAGACCAGTAGACTGATTCAAGGGAGAGTTTGAAGACCAGTAGACTGATTCAAGGGAGGGTTTGAAGACCAGTAGACTGATTCAAGGGAGGGTTTGAAGACTAGTTACTACAGACTGATTCAAGGGAGGGTTTGAAGACTAGTTACTATAGACTGATTCAAGGGAGGGTTTGAAGACCAGTAGACTGATTCAAGGGAGGGTTTGAAGACTAGTTACTATAGACTGATTCAAGGGAGGGTTTGAAGACTAGTTACTATAGACTGATTCAAGGTAGGGTTTGGGAGTTATTGGGCTTTGATTGGTGGAGAAGTTAATTTGGAAAATCTGTCCTCTACAGCATTGAGTGATTCATGAAACCCTAAGAGAGATTAGCTTAGGTTTTCCTCCCCTTCCATCCGAGCTCCTCCAAGAAGCCCTCTGATGAGCCTCTGTAAAGGGTGAGGCATCTCAGGCAAGGCTAAGCAGTTAATAGAGGATACATTTAGGGCTAAATGATGTTGATTGATGAGCTCAAGAACCAGCAGCCTGAGAGACTGCGAGGCTGAGAGGGTGAAGCATTATTAGATTGTCCCTCCATCTCTGCAGTCTGAGGGGAGAAGGCTTGAAGGGACGCCAGGAATTAGAGAGGAGATCTTGAATGCGGAGAGTCAGTTGGGCTGCCAGGGATGGACTAATGGTGTTTTGAAGGCGTTGTTTTGGTGGCAATGAGCCAAGGGACTCCAGTTCAAAGGTCAGGGTGGGTGGTGACCTCCAGTTCAAACCACAGGGTGGGTGGTGACCTCCATTCCAAACCACAGGGTGGGTGGTGACCTCCATTCCAAACCACAGGGTGGGTGGGGACCTCCAGTCCAAACCACAGCGTGGTGACCTCCAGTCCAAACCACAGCGTGGTGACCTCCAGTTCAAACCACAGGGTGGGTGGTGACCTCCAGTCCAAACCACAGGGTGGGTGGTGACCTCCAGTCCAAACCACAGGGTGGGTGGTGACCTCCAGTCCAAACCACAGGGTGGGTGGTGACCTCCAGTTCAAACCACAGGGTGGGTGGTGACCTCCAGTCCAAACCACAGGGTGGGTGGTGACCTCCAGTTCAAACCACAGGGTGGGTGGTGACCTCCAGTTCAAAGGTCAGGGTGGGTGGTGACCTCCAGTCCAAACCACTGGGTGGGTGGTGACCTCCAGTCCAAATCACAGGGTGGGTGGTGACCTCCAGTTCAAACCACAGGGTGGGTGGTGTCCTCCAGTCCAAACCACAGGGTGGGTGGTGACCTCCAGTCCAAACCACAGGGTGGGTGGTGACCTCCAGTCCAAACCACAGGGTGGGTGGTGACCTCCAGTCCAAACCACAGGGTGGGTGGTGACCTCCAGTTCAAACCACAGGGTGGGTGGTGACCTCCATTCCAAACCACAGCGTGGTGACCTCCAGTTCAAACCACAGGGTGGGTGGTGACCTCCAGTCCAAACCACAGGGTGGGTGGTGACCTCCAGTCCAAACCACAGGGTGGGTGGTGACCTCCAGTTCAAACCACAGGGTGGGTGGTGACCTCCAGTCCAAACCACAGGTAGTGGACCATAAAGGGAATATGGACCGTGTTGGGACGTAGCCCTCTAGAAGTAGGGGATCATAAAGGGAATATGGAACCGTGTTGGGACACAGCCCTGGAGAGGTAGTGGACCATAAAGGGAATATGGAGCCGTGTTGGGACACAGCCCTGGAGAGGTAGTGGACCATAAAGGGAATATGGAACCGTGTTGGGACGTAGCCCTGGAGAAGTAGTGGACCATAAAGGGAATATGGAACCGTGTTGGGACGCAGCCCTGGAGAAGTAGTGGACCATAAAGGGAATATGGAGCCGTGTTGGGACACAGCCCTGGAGAGGTAGTGGACCATAAAGGGAATATGGAGCCGTGTTGGGACACAGCCCTGGAGAAGTAGTGGACCATAGAGGGAATATGGAGCCGTGTTGGGACGCAGCCCTGGAGAAGTGAGGTTTATTAGAGTTGAATTGGGGACAAGGCCCACAACCATAGGAAATAGCAACACAGCTCCATCCATCCAAGACCACCTGTCAGCCTAGCAGAGTTTAAAACCATAGAAACACCCTATGAAGTGATTAAGAGTCTCTTCCACTATCATCAACTCAATGATTCCTCAATCCTCAATCATCAACTGGGATTCCTCCGATGTGCCCTGGTCAAGCTCTACGTAGCTGCTAAGCGCTAGGCCAATGATAGTACACAAAAATGGCACCCTATTCTCTAGGGGACCTGGTCTAAAGTAGTGCACTATATAGGGAATAGGGCTCTGGTCTAACGTAGTGCACTATATAGGGAATAGGATGTCATTTGGGACAGAAGCCGAGTGGGACTGCTCCGTAGGAACCGACCCCGGTCCTCCAGACCTCGAGCCATGACCTCTCCGTAGGGCCTGACCCCGGAGCTCCAGACCTCACACCCTGACCTCTCTGTAGGACCTGACCCCGGAGCTCCAGACCTCGAACCATGACCTCTCTGTAGGGCCCGACCCCGGTCCTCCTGGCCTCAAACCCCGACCTCTCCGTAGGGCCTGACCCCGGAGCTCCAGACCTCGAACCATGACCTCTCCGTAGGGCCTGACCCCGGAGCTCCAGACCACGAACCATGACCTCTCCGTAGGGCCCGACCCCGGAGCTCCAGACCTCACACCCTGACCTCTCCGTAGGGGCCCATCTGTTCAAGTAGTCGTGCACTAGGACTGACCCCAGTCCTCCAGACCTCAGACCCTGACCTCTCCGTAGGGCCTGACCCCAGTCCTCCAGACCTCAGATCCTGACCTCTCCGTAGGGGCCCATCTGTTCAAGTAGTCGTGCACTAGGACTGACCCCAGTCCTCCAGACCTCACCCGACCCGGCTGGCAGTGGAAACGTCTATTCCTGAAACAGAAAGGAACGGGAACCAACTTTATATTTAGAGGGATCGCTGTCACGGGACCTTTCTACTGACAGACGTGTGAAACATTTTAAAAGGGGGGTTCAAAGTTTCACAAGGCTGATAACAATAGAAATAACCCAACTAGATGAGATGAGGCGGACATTTTGTTTCTGTCGCCATGGGAGACCATCTTGCATTGGAAGCAAACAGTGATTTCTTGTATTTTTTTTTGTAGTCATAGACCTAGATTCAATCAGATCAACAGCAGACACTCGCATAGCTGATATTATGTGGAATGTTAGAGCTGTCAAGTCGGTGAGCAGCTGCTCTTGTTATCATTTTTCACGAAGCCACACCGTCCCACTTCAGTTACTAGACTATATTAAAAAAGAATGACGCTCAAAATGTCCTTCCTTAAACAGAATAATGAGTATTTCTAATCAGCCTAATCGCGGTGCAGATTCAATTTCACATTCAACTGTTCAAACTTGTAATCAAGGCTGCATGGGAATTGTATACGCTAAAGCATATTGGATCGCTGGCTTTCATACTTTTCAAATGATCAGCATGGCTCAAACTGTTTCTCCAATTGTCACTAAATTCAAATAATAATCATGACAAAATGCCTCCTCCTTCCTCTTCCTCGTCCTCCTCCTCATCCTCCTCCTCCTCCCCCTCCTCCTCCACCTCCTCTTCCTCCTCCTCCTCCTCCTCCTCCACCTCCTCCTTTTCCCCCTCCTCCTCCACCTCCTCTTCCTTCTCCTCCTCCTCCCCCTCCTCATCCCCCTCCTCCTCCTCCACCACCTCCTCCTCCTCCTTGTCCTCCTCTTCCCCCACCACCTCCTCCTCCTCCTTGTCCTCCTCTTCCCCCACCACCTCCTCCTTGTCCTCCTCTTCCCCCTCCTCCTCCTCCTCCTCCTCCTCCTACTCCTCCTCCTCCTCCTCCTCCTAGAGACCAGTACAGTACTGAGGCTAAGGCCATCTGTCTACACTGCCATACGGAACGCTCTCTCTAACACATCTGGGGTTTTATCCCAAATTGCACCCTATTTAGTGCACTACTTTGGGCCCTATGGACCCTGGTCAAAAGTAGTGCACTATTTAGGAAACAGGGTGGCATTTGGGACGCACATCTGGTCTGTACAGGCAGGGCAGGCAGGAAGGAATGCGACCAGGCCCCAGAGCGGAGCCAGAAATAGCCCAGCCACTAAGAGGTGTCCATTGAGCCCTGGTGACCTCTTCAAATCCACTCTGTACTTATACTGCTACAAGGACCTTCAGCTGGCTCTCTGGTCAAGAGGCAGCCAGTCCATCTGGGGAGGGAGGGAGGGGAGGGGAAGGGTGGTGGTGAGGGAGGGGAGGGAGGGAGGGAGAGGTGGCAGATTGGGGAGGCAGTGGTGCTGGGTTCAGGAGGCAGAGGTGGTGGTGAAGGTTTGGGAGAGGTGTTGGGTGTGTGGAGTGGTGATTGCTAGGTCGGGAGGTGGTGGTGGAGGGGGAAAGGGGTAATTGCTAGCTGTCTGTCTGTCTGTCTGGGGTGGCCTATAGGCAGCCTAGCTGGCTGACTGGCTGACTGGGGAGGCATATAGGGGGCCTGGCTGGCAGGCTGGCTGACTAGCTGGCTGGCCAGCTGGCTGGTTAGCTGACTGGCTGACTGGCTGGCAGGGGGGGATTATAAGAGGCCTGGGGGGGCTTGTATCTGTCGCCTCCCCAACCCCCATGGCTGAAGGTTGGCTGACCACTTTGAACCCTAATTAAGAGTGCAGACTCTCAGCCAAGCATCGCTCCAAATTTGGCCTCTATTCAGTGAGTTGAATGATCCTTACGTCCTCTACATTGACTGGGCTAGCTTACCTTACACAAGGTGGTCTGACTGAGCTAGTTGACCTTACAGAAGGTGGTCTGACTGAGCTAGTTGACCTTACACAAGGTGGGCTGACTGAGCTAGCTTACCTTACACAAGGGGTCTGACTGAGCTAGCTTACCTTACAGAAGGGGTCTGACTGAGCTAGCTTACCTTACACAAGGTGG
>NC_092167.1:510000-562500 GCF_045791955.1 Oncorhynchus clarkii lewisi
CATCACATACCATTTGACCAGCTGACAAAGAGCCCAAGGTCAGAACTATAACACACAGAGAGCGAGACCGTGCCAACAGCAACCTTGGGAAAATCCTCTGCATTATCATAAACAGCAGACTCGTACCTTTCCTCAGGGAAAACAATGTACTGAGCAAATGTCAAATTGGCTTTTTATCAAATTATCGTACGACAGACCACGTATTCACCCTGCACACCCTAATCGACAACCAAACAAACCAAAACAAAGGCAAAGTCTTATCATGCTTTGTTGATTTCAAAAAAGCCTTCGACTCAATTTGGCATGAGGGTCTGCTATACAAATAAGGGTCTGCTATACATACAGCATTATAAAATCCATGTACACAAACAACAAGTGTGCGGTTAAAATAGGCAAAAAACACACATTTCTTCACACAGGGTCGTGGGGTGAGACAGGGATGCAGCTTAAGCCCCACCCTCTTCAACATGTATATCAACAAATTGGCGAGGGCACTAGAAAAGTCTGCAGCACCAGTGAACAAACACCATTGTAAATGGTATTATATTTCTGTTATTTATTTTCCCTTTTGTACTTTAACTATTTGCACATCGTTACAACACTGTATATGTACATAATATGACATTTGCAATGTCTTTATTCTTTTGAAACTTCTGTATGTGTAATGTTACTATTCAATTTTTATTGTTTATTTCACTTTTCTATATTTTCTATTTAATTTGCTTTGGTAATGTTAATATATGTTTCCATGCCAATAAAGCCCTTTGAATTGAACTGAATTGAATTGAGATAGAGAGAGAGGGGGAGAGAGAGAGAGAGAGAGAGAGAGAGAGAGAGAGAGAGAGAGAGAGAGAGAGAGAGGGGGGGGGGAGAGAGAGAGAGAGAGAGAGAGAGAGAGAGAGAGAGAGAGAGAGAGAGAGAGAGAGAGAGAGAGAGAGAGAGGGAGAGAGAGAGAGAGAGAGAGAGAGAGAGGGAGAGAGAGAGACAGAGAGAGAGAGAGGGAGAGAGAGAGAGGGGGAGAGAAGAGAGAAGAAGAGAGGGAGGAGAGAAGAAGAGAGGGAGGAGAGAAGAAGAGAGAGAGGAGAGAAGAAGAGAGGGAGCAGAGAAGAAGAGAGGGAGCAGAGAAGAAGAGAGGGAGGAGAGAAGAAGAGAGGGAGCAGAGAAGAAGAGAGAGAGGAGAAAAGAAGAGAGGGAGTAAAAAAAGAGGATCAGGGCTGACTGCTTTAGAAATAGGAGAGGGATCAGATCAGGGCTGACTGCTTTAGAAAGAGGAGAGGGATCAGATCAGGGCTGACTGCTTTAGAAAGAGGAGAGGGATCAGATCAGGGCTGACTGCTTTAGAAAGAGGAGAGGGATCAGATCAGGGCTGACTGCTTTAGAAAGAGGAGAGGGATCAGATCAGGGCTGACTGCTTTAGAAAGAGGAGAGGGATCAGATCAGGGCGGACTGCTTTAGAAAGAGGAGAGGGATCAGATCAGGGCTGACTGCTTTAGAAAGAGGAGAGGGATCAGATCAGGGCTGACTGCTTTAGAAAGAGGAGAGGGATCAGATCAGGGCTGACTGCTTTAGAAAGAGGTGAGGGATCAGATCAGGGCTGACTGCTTTAGAAAGAGGAGAGGGATCAGATCAGGGCTGACTGCTTTAGAAAGAGGTGAGGGATCAGATCAGGGCTGACTGCTTTAGAAAGAGGAGAGGGATCAGATCAGGGCTGACTGCATTAGCAGTGACAGCGTCAGAAAGCCTGTGCTTGTCAGAAAGGATCAGTGTCTCATTCAACTCTCCTCTCCTCTCCTCTCCACAGACACAGCTCTGTCCCAGACAGCCAGGCTCTATTACCCCTACACTGGAGCTGTCTACATTCACAGATGCTTTTTATCATAGACAGAGTTGAACACTTTGGCTGTATAACAGTACAAACATGTCTGATGCTTTGTGTGAGAGATGTCTGTCCTAGCTCTAAGATTGTCCCATCTCTCTGATCCTGTCTCCATGTTGTGGTCTGGTCCCATCTCTCTGACCCAGTCTCCATGCTGTGGTCTGGTCCCATCTCTCTGACCCTGTCTCCATGTTGTGGTCTGGTCCCATCTCTCTGACCCTGTCTCCATGTTGTGGTCTGGTCCCATCTCTCTGATCCTGTCTCCATGTTGTGGTCTGGTCCCATCTCTCTGACCCTGTCTCCATGCTGTGGTCTGGTCCCATCTCTCTGACCCTGTCTCCATGCTGTGGTCTGGTCCCATCTCTCTGACCCTGTCTTCATGCTGTGGTCTGGTCCCATCTCTCTGACCCTGTATCCATGCTGTGGTGTGGTCCCATCTCTCTCTCTGACCCTGTCTTCATGCTGTGGTCTGGTCCCATCTCTCTGACCCTGTCTTCATGTTGTGGTCTGGTCCCATCTCTCTGACCCTGTCTCCATGCTGTGGTCTGGTCCCATCTCTCTCTCTGACCCTGTCTTCATGCTGTGGTCTGGTCCCATCTCTCTGACCCTGTCTCCATGCTGTGGTCTGGTCCCATCTCTCTGACCCTGTCTCCATGCTGTGGTCTGGTCCCATCTCTCTGACCCTGTCTCCATGCTGTGGTCTGGTCCCATCTCTCTGACCCTGTCTCCATGCTGTGGTCTGGTCCCATCTCTCTGACCCTGTCTTCATGTTGTGGTCTGGTCCCATCTCTCTGACCCTGTCTCCATGCTGTGGTCTGGTCCCATCTCTCTGACCCTGTCTTCATGTTGTGGTCTGGTCCCATCTCTCTGAACCTGTCTCCATGTTGTGGTCTGGTCCCATCTCTCTGATCCTGTCTTCATGTTATGGTCTGGTCCCATCTCTCTGACCCTGTCTCCATGTTGTGGTCCGGTCACATCTCTCTGACCCTGTCTCCATGTTGTGGTCTGGTCCCATCTCTCTGACCCTGTCTCCATGCTGTGGTCTGGTCCCATCTCTCTCTCTGACCCTGTCTCCATGTTGTGGTCTGGTCCCATCTCTCTGATCCTGTCTCCATGTTGTGGTCTGGTCCCATCTCTCTGACCCTGTCTCCATGCTGTGGTCTGGTCCCATCTCTCTGACCCTGTCTCCATGCTGTGGTCTGGTCCCATCTCTCTGACCCTGTCTCCGTGTTGTGGTCTGGTCCCATCTCTCTGACCCTGTCTCCATGTTGTGGTCTGGTCCCATCTCTCTGACCTTGTCTTTATGCTGTGGTCTGGCCCCATCTCTCTGATCCTGTCTTCATGTTATGGTCTGGTCCCATCTCTCTGACCCTGTCAACATGCTGTGGTCTGGTCCCATCTCTCTGACCCTGTCTCCATGTTGTGGTCTGGTCCCATCTCTCTGACCATGTCTCCATGCTGTGGTCTGGTCCCATCTCTCTCTCTGACCCTGTCTCCATGCTGTGGTCTGGTCCCATCTCTCTCTCTGACCCTGTCTCCATGTTGTGGTCTGGTCCCATCTCTCTGACCCTGTCTCCATGCTGTGGTCTGGTCCCATCTCTCTGACCCTGTCTCCATGCTGTGGTCTGGTCCCATCTCTCTGACCCTGTCTCCATGTTGTGGTCTGGTCCCATCTCTCTGATCCTGTCTCCATGTTGTGGTCTGGTCCCATCTCTCTGACCCTGTCTCCATGCTGTGGTCTGGTCCCATCTCTCTGACCCTGTCTTCATGCTGTGGTCTGGTCCCATCTCTCTGACCCTGTATCCATGCTGTGGTCTGGTCCCATCTCTCTCTCTGACCCTGTCTTCATGCTGTGGTCTGGTCCCATCTCTCTGACCCTGTCTTCATGTTGTGGTCTGGTCCCATCTCTCTGACCCTGTCTCCATGCTGTGGTCTGGTCCCATCTCTCTCTCTGACCCTGTCTTCATGCTGTGGTCTGGTCCCATCTCTCTGACCCTGTCTCCATGCTGTGGTCTGGTCCCATCTCTCTGATCCTGTCTCCATGCTGTGGTCTGGTCCCATCTCTCTCTCTGACCCTGTCTCCATGCTGAGGTCTGGTTCCATCTCTCTGACCCTGTCTCCATGCTGTGGTCTGGTCCCATCTCTCTGACCCTGTCTCCATGCTGTGGTCTGGTCCCATCTCTCTGACCCTGTCTCCATGCTGTGGTCTGGTCCCATCTCTCTGACCCTGTCTTCATGTTGTGGTCTGGTCCCATCTCTCTGACCCTGTCTCCATGTTGTGGTCTGGTCCCATCTCTCTGATCCTGTCTTCATGTTATGGTCTGGTCCCATCTCTCTGACCCTGTCTCCATGTTGTGGTCCGGTCACATCTCTCTGACCCTGTCTCCATGTTGTGGTCTGGTCCCATCTCTCTGACCCTGTCTCCATGCTGTGGTCTGGTCCCATCTCTCTCTCTGACCCTGTCTCCATGCTGTGGTCTGGTCCCATCTCTCTGACCCTGTCTCCATGCTGTGGTCTGGTCCCATCTCTCTGACCCTGTCTCCGTGTTGTGGTCTGGTCCCATCTCTCTGACCCTGTCTCCATGTTGTGGTCTGGTCCCATCTCTCTGACCTTGTCTTTATGCTGTGGTCTGGCCCCATCTCTCTGATCCTGTCTTCATGTTATGGTCTGGTCCCATCTCTCTGACCCTGTCAACATGCTGTGGTCTGGTCCCATCTCTCTGACCCTGTCTCCATGTTGTGGTCTGGTCCCATCTCTCTGACCATGTCTCCATGCTGTGGTCTGGTCCCATCTCTCTCTCTGACCCTGTCTCCATGCTGTGGTCTGGTCCCATCTCTCTCTCTGACCCTGTCTCCATGTTGTGGTCTGGTCCCATCTCTCTGACCCTGTCTCCATGCTGTGGTCTGGTCCCATCTCTCTGACCCTGTCTCCATGCTGTGGTCTGGTCCCATCTCTCTGACCCTGTCTCCATGTTGTGGTCTGGTCCCATCTCGCTGATCCTGTCTCCATGTTGTGGTCTGGTCCCATCTCTCTGACCCTGTCTCCATGCTGTGGTCTGGTCCCATCTCTCTGACCCTGTCTCCGTGTTGTGGTCTGGTCCCATCTCTCTGACCCTGTCTCCATGTTGTGGTCTGGTCCCATCTCTCTGACCTTGTCTTTATGCTGTGGTCTGGTCCCATCTCTCTGATCCTGTCTTCATGTTATGGTCTGGTCCCATCTCTCTGACCCTGTCAACATGCTGTGGTCTGGTCCCATCTCTCTGACCCTGTCTCCATGTTGTGGTCTGGTCCCATCTCTCTGACCATGTCTCCATGTTGTGGTCTGGTCCCATCTCTCTGACCATGTCTCCATGTTGTGGTCTGGTCCCATCTCTCTGACCCTGTCTTTATGCTGTGGTCTGGTCCCATCTCTCTGACCCTGTCTCCATGCTGTGGTCTGGTCCCATCTCTCTGACCCTGTCTCCATGTTGTGGTCTGGTCCCATCTCTCTGACCCTGTCTCCATGTTGTGGTCTGGTCCCATCTCTCTGACCCTGTCTCCATGCTGTGGTCTGGTCCCATCTCTCTGACCCTGTCTCCATGCTGTGGTCTGGTCCCATCTCTCTGACCCTGTCTCCATGCTGTGGTCTGGTCCCATCTCTCTGACCCTGTCTCCATGCTGTGGTTGGTCCCATCTCCCTGACCCGGTCTCCATGTTGTGGTCTGGTCCCATCTCAACCAGACCACCATGTTTTCTGCTCTATAGCCCTGATGCATTTCACCTCTATACGCCATGTGATGTGTGAAATATAGAGTCAGAACTTTATCAGTATGAAAGCCCTGCTATCTTACCAAGTCCCCACCAACACATCGACCCCCCCCCCCCCCGATTTCCTGCTTCTGACTCTCAGATGTTGGCTTCACATCAGACGCAGGGGAAGATGGAGGCTTCGGCCGTGCTGTGAGGACAAGCCAGGCGGCTATACAGGGAAATGTCATGCTGCATCAAACTCACATAGCAACCATCCGTCTATAGGCTCTTCTCTAGAATGGCCACATACAAGGGGTGGTGTCTCAGATCCCTAACGCTACTGTGTAGGGAAACGGGCGCCATTTTGGACACACCCCTTGCTTCACGCTCAGGTTGTACGGCTGCTCAGGTTGTACGGCTGCTCAGGTTGAACGAATGCTCAGGTTGTACGGCTGCTCAGGTTGTACGACGGCTCAGGTTGCACGACTGCTCAGGTTGTACGGCTGCTCAGGTTGTAAGACTGCTCAGGTTGTACGACTGCTCAGGTTGTACGACTGCTCAGGTTGTACGGCTGCTCAGGTTGTAAGACTGCTCAGGTTGCACGACTGCTCAGGTTGTACGGCTGCTCAGGTTGTACGACTGCTCGGGTTGTACGACTGCTCAGGTTGTACGACTTCTCAGGTTGTACGACTGCTCAGGTTGTACGACTTCTCAGGTTGGACGACTGCTCAGGTTGTACGACTGCTCAGGTTGTACGACTTCTCAGGTTGTACGACTGCTCAGATTGGACGACTGCTCAGGTTGGACGACTGCTTAGGCTGTATGACTGCTCAGGCTGTACGACTGCTCAGGTTGTACGACTGCTCAGGCTGTACGACTGCTCAGGCTGTACGATGCATTTGTTTTGATGGTTGTTACTGAGGTTAATGTCTTCAGTCTTCAACGTGTCTCTCTGTCCAGCTGCTAGTCATTACCATCCAACATTACCATCCAACATTACCATCCAACATTACCATCCAACATTACCATCCAACATTACCATCCAACATTACCATCCAACATTACCATCCAACACAAGTCTTAGAGTTTATGACCTTTTTGGTTTCTTATCAATAACCTTCTCTCTCTCCACAACACAGTCCCACTGACTGTCTGACAACGTGTCTAATGGTCTCTAGTCTGTAGACCTAGCAACAGATTACTATCAATAACCTTCTCTCTCTCCACAACACAGTCCCACTGACTGTCTGACAACGTGTCTAATGGTCTCTAGTCTTTAGACCTAGCAACAGATTACTATCAATAACCTTCTCTCTCTCTCTCCACAACACAGTCCCACTGACTGTCTGACAACGTGTCTAATGGTCTCTAGTCTGTAGACCTAGCAACAGATTACTATCAATAACCTTCTCTCTCTCCACAACACAGTCCCACTGACCGTCTGACAACGTGTCTAATGGTCTCTAGTCTGTAGACCTAGCAACAGATTACTATCAATAACCTTCTCTCTCTCTCTCCACAACACAGTCCCACTGACCGTCTGACAGCGTGTCTAATGGTCTCTAGTCTGTAGACCTAGCAACAGATTACTATCAATAACCTTCTCTCTCTCTCTCCACAACACAGTCCCACTGACCGTCTGACAGCGTGTCTAATGGTCTCTAGTCTGTAGACCTAGCAACAGATCACTATCAATAACCTTCTCTCTCTCTCTCCACAACACAGTCCCACTGACTGTCTGACAGCGTGTCTAATGGTCTCTAGTCTGTAGACCTAGCAACAGATTACTATCAATAACCTTCTCTCTCTCCACAACACAGTCCCACTGACCGTCTGACAGCGTGTCTAATGGTCTCTAGTCTGTAGACCTAGCAACAGATTACTATCAATAACCTTCTCTCTCTCTCTCCACAACACAGTCCCACTGACTGTCTGACAGCGTGTCTAATGGTCTCTAGTCTGTAGACCTAGCAACACATTACTATCAATAACCTTCTCTCTCTCTCTCCACAACACAGTCCCACTGACCGTAACCTTCTCTCTCTCCACAACACAGTCCCACTGACCGTCTGACAACGTGTCTAATGGTCTCTAGTCTGTAGACCTAGCAACAGATTACTATCAATAACCTTCTCTCTCTCTCTCCACAACACAGTCCCACTGACTGTCTGACAACGTGTCTAATGGTCTCTAGTCTGTAGACCTAGCAACACATTACTATCAATAACCTTCTCTCTCTCTCTCCACAACACAGTCCCACTGACCGTAACCTTCTCTCTCTCCACAACACAGTCCCACTGACCGTCTGACAACGTGTCTAATGGTCTCTAGTCTGTAGACCGAGCACAGATCACAGAGCACAGAACACAGAGCACAGAGCACAGAACACAGAGCACAGAACACAGAGCACAGAGCACAGAGCACAGAGCACAGAACACAGAGCACAGAGCACAGAACACAGAGCACAGAGCACAGAGCACAGAGCACAGAGCACAGAACACAGAGCACAGAACACAGAACACAGAACACAGAACACAGAGCACAGAGCACAGAGCACAGAACACAGAGCACAAAACACAGAGCACAGAGCACAGAGCACAGAGCACAGAGCACAGAACACAGAACACAGAGCACAGAGCACAGAACACAGAACACAGAGCACAGAACACAGAGCACAGAACACAGAACACAGAACACAGAGCACAGAGCACAGAGCACAGAGCACAGAGCACAGAACACAGAGCACAGAGCACAGAGCACAGAACACAGAACACAGAACACAGAACACAGAACACGAAACATGAAACATAATACAGAACATGAATAAACAAGAACAGCTCAAGGACAGAACTACATACAGTCCATTTAAAACGTCACACATAGTTTACATATCAATACACACTAAATATCTGGGTCAAACAGGGGAGAGGTGTTGCTTTACCTGTTGTTTGAAACCAGGTTTGCTGTTCACTAGAACAATATGAGATGGAAGGGAGTTCCATGCAATAATAGCTCTATATAATACTGTACGCTTTCTTACATTTCTTCTGGATTTGGGGACTGTGAAAAGACCCCTGGTGGCATGTCGGGTGGGATAAGTGTGTGTGTCAGAACTGTGTGTGAGTTGACTATGAAAACAATTTTGGATTTTCAACACAGAAGAAGTGATGCAGTCAGTCTCTCCTCAACTCTTATTTATATCAGCCCTCTGATCAAAATGAAGAGCAAGACGTGCCGCTCTGTTCTGGGCCAGCTGCAGCTTAACTAGGTGTTTCCTTGCAACACTTGACCACAAGACTGGACAATAATCAAGATAAGACAAAACTAGAGCCTGCAGGACTTGCTTATTTTTGTGTGTTTTTGTTGCATAGCGAACAGAAAAGCATTCCATCCCCGACAGCTGTCCGCCCCCCCAAAAAAACCTGTCCTGGAGAGGGAAGAAGGATCCGTACAGGGATCCAGGACAGATGCCATGGTCTCACGAGCCAAGCCTGACGTATAGACAGCCTCGTGGGAGTGGAACGGAGGGGTGGAGGAGCTGGAACATAGTCGATAGTCCTTTGGAAAGAACGCAGAACTCGACAGAGGCCGCGATGCTGCTATGCGGCTACTATGACAGCCATCTTGTATCGCAGCAGGCAGAGGGGAAACATAAGGAGTGCATCCTAAATGGCACCCTATACCCTATGGACCATGATCAAACGTAGAGAACTATGCAGGGGAATAGGATGCCGTTTGGGACAGACCCCCAAAGGAGTGGCCGACACCCGCAGGCCGCTCGGGTTTCACTCCCAGGAGAGCAGGGATCTCTGGGATGCGGACGGTGGGAGCGGCCTGCATTCAGGAAGCCAAGGTCCTGACTGAAGTGTTTAATACTCTAAGTGACAGGACATTATTATAATGCCAGGAGGACGGACCGGGTCCAGGGACCACTGGATATCACATGGACTCACAGCTGGGTTATATAACGCCGACCCGACACCACATCAGTGCTGGAAAACAAGTATCCTCTTCCATAGTGTTGTGGTGACATCATCCTCTTCCATGGTGTTGTGATGACATCATCCCCTTCCATGGTGTTGTGATGACATCATCCCCTTCCATGGTGTTGTGATGACATCATCCTCTTCCATGGTGTTGTGATGACATCATCCTCTTCCATGGTGTTGTGATGACATCATCCCCTTCCATGGTGTTGTGATGACATCATCCCCTTCCATGGTGTTGTGATGACATCATCCTCTTCCATGGTGTTGTGATGACATCATCCCCTTCCATGGTGTTGTGATGACATCATCCCCTTCCATGGTGTTGTGATGACATCATCCTCTTCCATGGTGTTGTGATGACATCATCCTCTTCCATAGTGTTGTGATGACATCATCCTCTTCCATGGTGTTGTGATGACATCATCCTCTTCCATGGTGTTGTGATGACATCATCCTCTTCCATGGTGTTGTGATGACATCATCCCCTTCCATGGTGTTGTGATGACATCATCCTCTTCCATGGTGTTGTGATGACATCATCCCCTTCCATGGTGTTGTGATGACAGATGACAGATGTCATTATATATGACTGGGATAGAGAGTTAACCTGAGGAGACAGATGTCATTATATATGACTGGGATAGAGAGTTAACCTGAGGAGACATATGTCATTATATATGAATGGGATAAAGAGTTAACCTGAGGAGACAGATGTCATTATATATGACTGGGATAGAGAGGAGAGAGTTAACCTGAGGAGACAGATGTCATTATATATGACTGGGATAGAGAGTTAACGTGAGGAGACAGATGCCATTTTATATGACTGGGATAGAGAGGAGAGAGTTAACCTGAGGAGACAGATGTCATTATATATGACTGGGATAGAGAGTTAACGTGAGGAGACAGATGTCATTATATACGACTGGGATAGAGAGTTAACCTGAGGAGATGTCATTATATATGACTGGGATAGAGAGGAGAGAGTTAACCTGAGGAGACAGATGTCATTATATATGAATGGGATAGAGAGGAGAGAGTTAACCTGAGGAGACAGATGTCATTATATATGACTGGGATAGAGAGTTAACCTGAGGAGACAGATGTCATTATATATGACTGGGATAGAGAGTTAACCTGAGGAGACAGATGTCATTATATATGACTGGGATAGAGAGTTAACCTGAGGAGACAGATGTCATTATATATGACTGGGATAGAGAGTTAACCTGAGGAGACAGATGTCATTATATATGACTGGGATAGAGAGTTAACCTGAGGAGACAGATGTCATTATATATGACTGGGATAGAGAGTTAACCTGAGGAGATGTCATTATATATGACTGGGATAGAGAGGAGAGAGTTAACCTGAGGAGACAGATGTCATTATATATGAATGGGATAGAGAGTTAACCTGAGGAGACAGATGTCATTATATATGACTGGGATAGAGAGGAGAGAGTTAACCTGAGGAGACAGATGTCATTACATATGACTGGGATAGAGAGTTAACCTGAGGAGACAGATGTCATTATATATGACTGGGATAGAGAGTTAACCTGAGGAGACAGATGTCATTATATATGACTGGGATAGAGAGTTAACCTGAGGAGACAGATGTCATTATATATGCCTGGGATAGAGAGTTAACCTGAGGAGACAGATGTCATTATATATGACTGGGATAGAGAGGAGAGAGTTAACCTGAGGAGACAGATGTCATTATATATGACTGGGATAGAGAGTTAACCTGAGGAGACAGATGGCATTATATATGACTGGGATAGAGAGGAGAGAGTTAACCTGAGGAGACAGATGTCATTATATATGACTGGGATAGAGAGTTAACCTGAGGAGACAGATGTCATTATATATGACTGGGATAGAGAGTTAACCTGAGGAGACAGATCTCATACTCAAAGATGATGTCTGAAAAAAAAAAAGTATTTAAAATCATTTCTGATGCATAAACACAAAGACCTTCAACATCTCATGTCAGCAGACCAGGTTTTATGTCAGATAAACATAGATATACAGTGCCTTGCGAAAGTATTCGGCCCCCTTGAACTGGCTTCAAACATAAAGATATAAAACTGTATTTTTTTGTGAAGAATCAACAACAAGTGGGACACAATCATGAAGTGGAACGACATTTATTGGATATTTCAAACTTTTTTAACAAATCAAAAACTGAAAAATTGGGCGTGCAAAATTATTCAGCCCCCTTAAGTTAATACTTTGTAGCGCCACCTTTTGCTGCGATTACAGCTGTAAGTCGCTTGGGGTATGTCTCTATCAGTTTTGCACATCGAGAGAGTGACATTTTTTCCCATTCCTCCTTGCAAAACAGCTCGAGCTCAGTGAGGTTGGATGGAGAGCATTTCTGAATAGCAGTTTTCAGTTCTTTCCACAGATTCTCGATTGGATTCAGGTCTGGACTTTGACTTGGCCATTCTAACACCTGGATATGTTTATTTTTTAACCATTCCATTGTAGATTTTGCTTTATGTTTTGGATCATTGTCTTGTTGGAAGACAAATCTCCGTCCCAGTCTCAGGTCTTTTGCAGACTGCATCAGGTTTTCTTCCAGAATGGTCCTGTATTTGGCTCCATCCATCTTCCCATCAAATGTGGCAAAAGGTCGCAAAGTTCAAGGGGGCCGAATACTTTCGCAAGGCACTGTATATGACTGGGATAGAGAGGAGAGAGTTAACCTGAGGAGACAGATCTCATACTCAAAGATGATGTTTGAATTTTTTTTAAATATATATTTAAAATAATTTCTGATGCATAAACACAAAGACCTTCATCATGTCATGTCAGCAGACCAGGTTTTATTTCAGATAAACATAGATATATATATATTTTATTTTTATATATATATTTTTTTTATAACCAAACTAGCTAAACCAGCCTATGGTATGAAAAGACAATATGCATTAAGAATGCAGCTGAGGATCCGGCTACAGTGCAATACGCTCTTAGACCGCTCACAGTTTTCATTGATCACAGAAAGACGATATTGGATTGGATTGATGGCCCACTTTGCTTTCGGCCCGCATCAGTACACCTCTTATCAATACGAGGGAGTCAGCAGAAAGAGCTGCTCACCATTTTTATAACAGGCCAAGCATGCTTTCCAAATGGCACCCTAATATTTCCTTTGTAGTGCACTAATAAGGGACTAGGTCCCTATAGGGCTCTGGTCAAAAGCAGTGCACTACATCAAATCAAATGTTATTAGTCACATGCTCCGAATACAACAGACCTTGCAGTGAAATGCTTACTTACGAGCCCCTAACCAAACAATGCAGTTTGAAAATTAAAAACATTTAAATAAAATAACAGCAAGAATTAAAAGTAACAAGTAATTAAAGAGCAGCAGGAAAATGACAATAGCGAGCCTATATACAGGGTATTACGGTACAGAGTCAATGTGGAGGTTATATACAGGGGGTACCTGTTACGGTGCGTGAATGAGGACCCAAAAGCGAATTAACAAAAACAGAGTTTCTTTAATGATGAACACACGTGGGCTCAGATGGACAGGTAGATTCCGACAGGACAGGACAAGGTTAGATGAACAGGCAGATTCCAACAGGACAGGACAAGGTTGCAGCAAACACGACGATAGTCTGGTTCAGGCATGAGAAACACAAACAAGAATCCGACAAAGACAGGAGCAGAAACAGAGAGAGATATAGGGACCTAATCAGAGGGAAAAAGGGAACAGGTGGGAAAAGGGGTGAATGAGGTAGTCAGAGAAGACAAGGAACAGCTGGGGGAAAGAGGGACAGAAACGGTAACCTAGTACGACCAGCAGAGGGAGACAGGGTGAAAGGAAAGGACAGAAAGACACAACATGACAATACATGACAGTACCCCCCCACTCACCGAGCGCCTCCTGGCGCACTCGAGGAAGAAACCTGGCGGCAACGGAGGAAATCCTCGATCAGCGCACGGTCCAGCACGTCCCGAGAGGGAACCCAACTCCTCTCCTCAGGACCGTACCCCTCCCAATCTACGAGGTACTGGTGACCACGGCCCCGAGGACGCATGTCCAAAATCCTACGGACCGTGTAGATGGGTGCGCCCTCGACAAGGATGGGGGGGGGGGGGGGGGGGAGACGAGCGGGGGCGCGAAGAACGGGCTTGATACAGGAGACATGGAAGACCGGGTGGACGCGACGAAGGTATCGCGGAAGAAGAAGTCGAACTGCGACAGGATTAATGACCCGAGAAATACGGAACGGACCAATGAACCGCGGGGTCAACTTGCGAGAAGCCGTCTTAAGGGGAAGGTTCTGAGTGGAGAGCCAAACTCTCTGACCGCGACAATATCTAGGAGTCTTAGTTCTACGCTTATTAGCAGCCCTCACAGTCTGCGTCCTATAACGGCAAAGTGCAGACCTGACCCTCTTCCAGGTGCGCTCGCAACGTTGGACAAAAGCCTGAGCGGAGGGGACGCTGGACTCGGCGAACTGAGATGAGAACAGCGGAGGCTGGTACCCGAGGCTACTCTGAAAAGGAGATAGCCCGGTCGCAGACGAAGGAAGCGAGTTGTGGGCGTATTCTGCCCAGGGGAGCTGTTCTGACCAAGACGCAGGGTTGCGAAAAGAAAGACTGCGTAAGATGCGACCAATAGTCTGATTGGCCCGTTCTGCTTGACCGTTAGACTGGGGGTGAAAGCCGGAAGAGAGACTGACGGAAGCCCCAATCAAGCGGCAAAACTCCCTCCAAAATTGAGACGTGAATTGCGGACCTCTGTCCGAAACGACGTCTGACGGAAGGCCATGAATTCTGAAAACATTCTCGATGATGATTTGTGCCGTCTCTTTAGCAGAAGGAAGCTTAGCAAGGGGAATGAAATGAGCCGCCTTAGAGAACCTATCGACAACCGTAAGAATAACAGTCTTCCCCGCTGACGAAGGCAGTCCGGTGACAAAATCTAAGGCGATGTGAGACCACGGTCGAGAGGGAATGGGAAGCGGCCTGAGACGGCCGGCAGGAGGGGAGTTACCGGACTTAGTCTGCGCGCAGACCGAACAAGCAGCCACGAAACGACGCGTGTCATGCTCCCGGGTGGGCCACCAAAAACGCTGGCGAATGGAAGCAAGCGTACCCCGAACGCCAGGGTGGCCGGCTAACTTGGCAGAGTGAGCCCACTGAAGAACGGCCAGACGAGTAGGAACGGGAACGAAAAGAAGGTTCCTAGGACAAGCGCGCGGCGACGGAGTGTGAGTGAGCGCTTGCTTTACCTGCCTCTCAATTCCCCAGACAGTCAACCCGACAACACGCCCCTCAGGGAGAATCCCCTCGGGGTCAGTGGAGGCTACTGAAGAACTGAAGAGACGAGATAAAGCATCAGGCTTGGTGTTCTTAGAGCCCGGACGATAAGAAATCACGAACTCGAAACGAGCGAAAAACAGCGCCCAACGCGCCTGACGCGCATTAAGTCGTTTGGCAGAACGGATGTACTCAAGGTTCCTATGGTCAGTCCAAACGACAAAAGGAACGGTCGCCCCCTCCAACCACTGTCGCCATTCGCCTAGGGCTAACCGGATGGCGAGCAGTTCGCGGTTTCCCACATCATAGTTACGTTCCGACGGCGACAGGCGATGAGAAAAATACGCGCATGGGTGGACCTTGTCGTCAGAGAGGGAGCGCTGAGAAAGAATGGCTTCAGCGGAAATAACAGAACCGAGAAATGTGACGGAGGAGGCATGAAAAGTGCACTTCTCAGCCTTCACAAAAAGACAATTCTCTAAAAGGCGCTGGAGGACACGTCGAACGTGCTGAACATGAATCTGGAGTGACGGTGAAAAAATCAGGATATCGTCATGGTAAACGAAAACAAAGATGTTCAGCATGTCTCTCAGGACATCATTGACTAATGCCTGAAAGACAGCTGGAGCGTTAGCGAGGCCGAAAGGAAGAACCCGGTATTCAAAGTGCCCTAACGGAGTGTTAAACGCCGTCTTCCACTCGTCCCCCTCCCTGATGCGCACGAGATGGTAAGCGTTACGAAGGTCCAACTTAGTGAAAAACCTGGCTCCCTGCAGGATCTCGAAGGCTGAAGACATAAGAGGAAGCGGATAACGATTCTTCACTGTTATGTCATTCAGCCCTCGATAATCTATGCAGGGGCGCAGAGACCCGTCCTTCTTCTTGACAAAAAAAAACCCCGCTCCGGCGGGAGAGGAGGAGGGGACTATGGTACCGGCGTCAAGAGCTACAGACAAATAATCCTCGAGAGCCTTACGTTCGGGAGCCGACAGAGAGTATAGTTTACCCCGGGGGGGAGTGGTTCCCGGAAGGAGATCAATACTACAATCATACGACCGGTGTGGAGGAAGAGAGGTGGCCCTGGACCGACTGAACACCGTGCGCAGATCGTGATATTCCTCCGGCACCCCTGTCAAATCACCAGGCTCCTCCTGTGAAGAAGAGACAGAGGAAACAGGAGGGATAGCAGACATTAAACATTTCACATGACAAGAGACGTTCCAGGAGAGGATAGAATTACTAGACCAATTAATGGAAGGATTATGACAAACTAGCCAGGGATGGCCCAAAACAACAGGTGTAAAAGGTGAACGAAAAATTAAAAAAGAAATGGTTTCGCTATGATTACCAGAAACAGTGAGGGTTAAAGGTAGCGTCTCACGCTGAATCCTGGGGAGAGGACTACCATCCAGGGCGAACAAGGCCGTGGACTCCCTTAACTGTCTGAGAGGAATGTCATGTTCCCGAGCCCAGGTCTCGTCCATAAAACAGCCCTCCGCCCCAGAGTCTATTAAGGCACTGCAGGAAGCTGACGAACCGGTCCAGCGTAGATGGACCGACAAGGTAGTGCAGGATCTTGAAGGAGAGACAGGAGTAGTAGCGCTCACCAGTAGCCCTCCGCTTACTGATGAGCTCTGGCTTTTACTGGACATGAAGTGACAAAATGACCAGCAGAACCGCAATAGAGACAGAGGCGGTTGGTGATTCTCCGTTCCCTCTCCTTAGTCGAGATGCGGATACCTCCCAGCTGCATAGGCTCAGCTCTCGAGCCGGCAGAGGAAGATGGTAGTGATGCGGAGAGGGGGGCAACGGAGAACGCAAGCTCCTTTCCACGAGCTCGGTGACGAAGATCAACCCGTCGCTCAATGCGAATAGCGAGTTCAATCAAGGAATCCACGCTGGAAGGAACCTCCCGGGAGAGAATCTCATCCTTTACCTCTGCGCGGAGACCCTCCAGAAGACGAGCGAGCAAAGCCGGCTCGTTCCAGCCACTGGAGGCAGCAAGAGTGCGAAACTCAATAGAGTAGTCTGTTATGGATCGATTGCCTTGACATAGGGAAGACAGGGCCCTGGAAGCCTCCTCCCCAAAAACAGATCGATCAAAAACCCGTATCATCTCCTCCTTAAAGTCCTGATACTGGTTAGTACACTCAGCCCTTGCCTCCCAGATTGCCGTGCCCCACTCACGAGCCCGTCCAGTAAGGAGAGATATGACGTAGGCGATACGAGCAGTGCTCCTGGAGTAAGTGTTGGGCTGGAGAGAAAACACAATATCACACTGGGTGAGGAACGAGCGGCATTCAGTGGGCTCCCCAGAGTAACACGGCGGGTTATTGATTCTGGGCTCCGGAGATTCGAAAGCCCTGGAAGTGGCCGGTGGATCGAGGCGGAGATGGTGAACCTGTTCTGTGAGGTTGGAGACTTGGGTGGCCAGGGTCTCAACGGCATGTCGAGCAGCAGACAATTCCTGCTCGTGTCTGCCTAGCATCGCTCCCTGGATCTCGACGGCTGAGTGGAGAGGATCCGAAGTCGCTGGGTCCATTCTTGGTCGGACTCTTCTGTTACGGTGCGTGAATGAGGACCCAAAAGCGAATTAACAAAAACAGAGTTTCTTTAATGATGAACACACGTGGGCTCAGATGGACAGGTAGATTCCGACAGGACAGGACAAGGTTAGATGAACAGGCAGATTCCAACAGGACAGGACAAGGTTGCAGCAAACACGACGATAGTCTGGTTCAGGCATGAGAAACACAAACAAGAATCCGACAAAGACAGGAGCAGAAACAGAGAGAGATATAGGGACCTAATCAGAGGGAAAAAGGGAACAGGTGGGAAAAGGGGTGAATGAGGTAGTCAGAGAAGACAAGGAACAGCTGGGGGAAAGAGGGACAGAAACGGTAACCTAGTACGACCAGCAGAGAGAGACAGGGTGAAAGGAAAGGACAGAAAGACACAACATGACAATACATGACAGTACCGGTACAGAGTCAGTGTGGAGGCTATATACAGGGTATTACGGTACAGAGTCAATGTGGAGGTTATATACAGGGGGTACAGGTATAGAGTCAATGTGGAGGCTATATACAGGGTATTACGGTACAGAGTCAATGTGGAGGTTATATACAGGGTATTACGGTACAGAGTCAATGTGGAGGCTATATGCAGGGTATTACGGTACAGAGTCAATGTGGAGGCTATATACAGGGTTTTACGGTACAGAGTCAATGTGGAGGTTATATACAGGGTATTACGGTACAGAGTCAATGTGGAGGCTATATACAGGGGGTACCGGTACAGAGTCAATGTGGAGGCTATATACAGGGGGTACCGGTACAGAGTCAATGTGGAGGCTATATACAGGGGGTACCGGTACAGAGTCAATGTGGAGGCTATATACAGGGGGTACCGGTACAGAGTCAATGTGGAGGCTATATACAGGGTGTTACGGTACAGAGTCAATGTGGAGGCTATATACAGGGGGTACCGGTACAGAGTCAATGTGGAGGCTATATACAGGGGGTACCGGTACAGAGTCAATGTGGAGGCTATATACAGGGGGTACCGGTACAGAGTCAATGTGGAGGCTATATACAGGGGGTACCGGTACAGAGTCAATGTGGAGACTATATACAGGGGGTACCGGTACAGAGTCAATGTGGAGACTATATACAGGGGGTACCGGTACAGAGTCAATGTGGAGGCTATATACGTACGGTACAGAGTCAATGTGGAGGCTATATACAGGGGGTACGGTACATAGTCAATGTGGAGGCTATATACAGGGGGTACGGTACAGAGTCAATGTGGAGGTTATATACAGGGGGTACGGTACAGAGTCAATGTGGAGGCTATATACAGGGGGTACCGGTACAGAGTCAGTGTGGAGGCTATATACAGGGGGTACCGGTACAGAGTCAATGTGGAGGCTATATACAGGGGGTACCGGTACAGAGTCAATGTGGAGACTATATACAGGGGGTACCGGTACAGAGTCAATGTGGAGGCTATATACAGGGGGTACCGGTACAGAGTCAATGTGGAGGCTATATACAGGGGGTACGGTACAGAGTCAATGTGGAGGCTATATACAGGGGGTACCGGTACAGAGTCAATGTGGAGGCTATATACAGGGGGTACCGGTACAGAGTCAATGTGGAGACTATATACAGGGGGTACCGGTACAGAGTTAATGTGGAGGCTATATACAGGGGGTACCGGTACAGAGTCAATGTGGAGGCTATATACAGGGGGTACTGGTACAGAGTCAATGTGGAGGCTATATACAGGGGGTACCGGTACAGAGTCAATGTGGAGGTTATATACAGGGGGTACCGGTACAGAGTCAATGTGGAGGCTATATACAGGGGGTACCGGTACAGAGTCAATGTGGAGGCTATATACAGGGGGTACTGGTACAGAGTCAATGTGCGGGGGCACCGGTTAGTTGAGGTAATTGAGGTAATATGTACATGTAGGTAGAGTTATCTAAGTGACTATGCATAGATGATAACAACAGAGACTAGCAGCGGTGTAAAGAGGGGGGGGGGCAATGCAAATAGTCTGGGTAGCCATTTGATTAGCTGTTCAGGAGTCTTATGGCTTGGGGGTAGAAGCTGTTTAGACGCCTCTTGAACCTAGACTTGGTGCTCCGGTACCGCTTGCCGTGCGGTAGCTGAGAGAACAGTCTATGACTAGGGTGGCTGGAGTATTTGACAATTTTCAGGGCCTTCCTCTGACACCACCTGATATAGAGGTCCTGGATGGCAGGAAGCTTGGCCCCAGTGATGTACTGGACCGTATGCAGTACCCTCTGTAGGGCCTTGCGGTAGGAGGCCGAGCAGTAGTCATACCAGGCAGTGATGCAACCAGTCAGGATGCTCTCGACGGTGCAGTTGTAGGACCTTTCTAGGATCTGAGTATAAATGCCACATTTTTTCAGTCTCCTGAGGGGGAATAGGTTTTGTCGTGACCTCTTCGCGACTGTCTTGGTGTGCTTGGGTCATGTTAGTTTGTTGGTGATGTGGACACCATCAGCCCCGTTGATGAGAATGGGGGCGTGCTCAGTCCCCTTTTTCCAGTAGTCCACAATCATCTCCTTTGTCTTGATCACGTTGAGGGAGAGGTTGTTGTCCTGGCACCACCCGGCCAGGTCTCTGACCTCCTCCCTATAGGCTGTCTCATTGTTGTCGGTAATCAGGCCTACCACTGTTGTGTCATCGGCAAACATAATGATGGTGTTGGAGTCGTGCCTGGCCAGGATCCAGTTGCAGAGGGAGGTGTTTAGTCCCAGGGTTCTTAGCTTATTGATGAGCTTTGAGGGCACTATGGTGTTGAACGCTGAGCTGTAGTCAATGAACAGCATTCTCACGTAGGTGTTTCTTTTGTCCAGGTGGGAAAGGGCAGTGTGGAGTGTAATAGAGATTGCATCATCTGTGGATCTGTATGGTGCGGTATGCAAATTGGAGTGGGTCTAGGGTTTCTGGGATAATGGTGTTGATTTGAGCCTTTCAAAGCACTTCATTGGGTACAGACATGAGTGCTACGGGTCAGTAGTGATTTAGGCAGGTTACCTTAGTGTTCTTGGGCACAGGGGCTATGGTGGTCTGCTTAAAACATGTTGGTATTACAGACTCGGATAGGCAGAGGTTGAAAATATCAGTGAAGACACTTGCCAGTTGGTCAGCGCATGCTCGCAGTACACGTCCTGGTAATCTGTCTGGCCCTGCGGCCTTCTGAATGTTGACCTGTTTAAAGGTCTTACTCGCATCGGTCTTACTCACTTACTCACTTCTGGAACAGCTGGTGCTCTCATGCATGTTTCAGTGTTATTTGCCTCGAAGCGAGCATAGAAGTAGTTTAGCTCGTCTGGTAGGCTTGTGTCTCTGGGCAGCTCTCGGCTGTGCTTGCCTTTGTAGTCTGTAATGGTTTGCAAGCCCTGCCACATCTGACGAGAATCACAGCCGTTGTAGTACGATTCGATCTTAGTCCTGTATTGATGCTTTGCCTGTTTGATAATTCATCGGAGGACATTTCGGGATTTCTTATAAGCTTCTGGGTTAGAGTCCCGCTCCTTGAAAGTGGCAGCTGTAGCCTTTAGCTCGATGCGGATGCTGCCTGTAATCCATGGCTTCTGGTTGGGGTATGCACGTACGGTCACTGTGGTGGACGACGTCCTCGATGCATTTATTGATGAAGCCTGCATCTGCTTCATCTGACCACTTTTTAATTGATCGAGTCATTGGTGTTTCCTGCTTTAATTTTTGTTTGTAAACAGGAATCAGGAGGATAGAATTATGGTCATGATTTGCAAAATGGAGGGTGAGGGAGAGCTTTGTATGCATCTCTGTGTGTGGAGTACAGGTGGTCCAGAGTTCTTTTCCCTCTGGTTGCACATTTAACTGCTGATAGAAATGAGGTAAAACTGACTTAAGTTTCCCTGCATTAAAGTCTCCGGCCACTAGGAGCGCCACCTCTGGATGAGCATTTTCCTGTTTGCTTATGGCCTACTACAGATCATTGAGTGTGGTCTTAGTGCCAGCATCAGTCTGTGGTGGTATGTAAACAGCTACGGAAAATACAGATGAAAACTCTCTAGGTAGATAGTGTGGTCGACAGCTTACCATCAGACAAAGGGAATAGGGTGCCATTTGGGACAGATTCCCAGCTCTGTGCTATGTTTCTATTTCCTATTTCTGCTGTACCTTCCACTAGGCCCTGGTCTTGTGTGGTGTTAATAACAGAATGTATTGATCAATGACAGCATGTCAATAGTGGAGCAACAAGATCCAGCACAGTTATTGATCGATGCCATTTACTCCCTGCATGTGCAGCGTAGTTCAATACTAGAGATGAAACCATAGCTGTTGCATAACAACCTCATGATCAGTTTACTACTGTTGAATCACAACCTCATGATCAGTTTACTACTGTAGCATCACAACCTCATGATCAGTTTACTACTGTAGCAACACAACCTCATGATCAGTTTACTACTGTAGCATCACAACCTCATGATCAGTTTACTACTGTAGCATCACAACCTCATGATCAGTTTACTACTGTAGCACCACAACCTCATGATCAGTTTACTACTGTAGCATCACAACCTCATGATCAGTTTACTACTGTAGCATCACAACCTCATGATCAGTTTACTACTGTAGATGTACTGTTGAATCACAACCTCATGATCTGTTTACTACTGTAGCATCACAACCTCATGATCAGTTTACTACTGTAGCATCACAACCTCTTGATCAGTTTACTACTGTTGAATCACAACCTCATGATCAGTTTACTACTGTAGCTGTACCGTAGCATCCCAACCTCATGATCAGTTTACAACTGTAGCATCACAACTTCATGATCAGTTTACTACTGTTGCATCACAACCTCATGATCAGTTTACTACTGTAGCATCACAACCTCATGATCAGTTTACTACTGTACCATCACAACCTCATGATCAGTTTACTACTGTAGCATCCCAACCTCATGATCAGTTTACAACTGTAGCATCCCAACCTCGTGATCAGTTTACTACTGTAGCTGTACTGTTGAATCACAACCTCATGATCAGTTTACTACTGTAGCTGTACTGTTGAATCACAACCTCATGATCAGTTTACTACTGTAGCATCCCAACCTCATGATCAGTTTACAACTGTAGCATCCCAACCTCGTGATCAGTTTACTACTGTAGCTGTACTGTAGCATCACAACCTCATGATCAGTTCACTACTGTAGCATCACAACCTCATGATCAGTTTACTACTGTAGCATCACAACCTCATGATCAGTTTACTACTGTAGCATCACAACCTCATGATCAGTTTACTATTGTAGTACCACAACCTCATGATCAGTTTACTACTGTAGCTGTACTGTAGCATCCCAACCTCATGATCAGTTTACTAATGTAGCTATACTGTAGCATCACAGCCTCATGATCAGTTTACTACTGTAGCACCACAACCTCATGATCAGTTTACTACTGTAGCATCCCAACCTCATGATCAGTTTACTACTGTAGCTATACTGTAGCATCCCAACCTCATGATCAGTTTACTACTGTAGCTGTACTGTAGCATCACAACCTCATGATCAGTTCACTACTGTAGCATCACAACCTCATGATCAGTTTACTACTGTAGCATCACAACCTCATGATCAGTTTACTACTGTAGCATCACAACCTCATGATCAGTTTACTACTGTAGTACCACAACCTCATGATCAGTTTACTACTGTAGCTGTACTGTAGCATCCCAACCTCATGATCAGTTTACTACTGTAGCTATAATGTAGCATCACAGCCTCATGATCAGTTTACTACTGTAGCACCACAACCTCATGATCAGTTTACTACTGTAGCATCCCAACCTCATGATCAGTTTACTACTGTAGCTATACTGTAGCATCCCAACCTCATGATCAGTTTACTACTGTAGCTGTACTGTAGCATCCCAACCTCATGATCAGTTTACTACTGTAGCATCACAACCTCATGATCAGTTTACTAATGTAGCATCCCAACCTCATGATCAGTTTACTACTGTAGCTATACTGTAGCATCCCAACCTCATGATCAGTTTACTACTGTAGCATCACAACCTCATGATCAGTTTACTACTGTAGCATCACAACCTCATGATCAGTTTACTACTGTAGCACCACAACCTCATGATCAGTTTATTACTGTAGCTGTACTGACCCATCCCAACCTCATGATCAGTTTACTACCGTAGCATCCCAACCTCATGATCAGTTTACAACTGTAGCATCACAACCTCGTGATCAGTTTACTACTGTAGCATCCCAACTTCATGATCAGTTTACTACTGTAGCATCACAACCTCATGATCAGTTTACTACTGTAGCAACACAACCTCATGATCAGTTTACTACTGTAGCATCACAACCTCGTGATCAGTTTACTACTGTAGCTGTACTGTAGCATCCCAACCTCATGATCAGTTTACTACTGTAGCTGTACTGTAGCATCACAACCTCATGATCAGTTCACTACTGTAGCATCACAAACTCATGATCAGTTTACTACTGTAGCATCACAACCTCATGATCAGTTTACTACTGTAGCATCACAACCTCATGATCAGTTTACTACTGTAGTACCACAACCTCATGATCAGTTTACTACTGTAGCTGTACTGTAGCATCCCAACCTCATGATCAGTTTACTACTGTAGCTATACTGTAGCATCACAGCCTCATGATCAGTTTACTACTGTAGCATCCCAACCTCATGATCAGTTTACTACTGTAGCTATACTGTAGCATCCCAACCTCATGATCAGTTTACTACTGTAGCTGTACTGTAGCATCCCAACCTCATGATCAGTTTACTGCTGTAGCACCACAACCTCATGATCAGTTTACTACTGTAGCACCACAACCTCATGATCAGTTTGCTACTGTAGCATCCCAACCTCATGATCAGTTTACTACTGTAGCATCACAACCTCATGATCAGTTTACTACTGTAGCACCACAACCTCATGATCAGTTTACAAATGTAGCATCACAACCTGATGATCAGTTTACTACTGTAGCATCACAACCTCATGATCAGTTTACTACTGTAGCACCACAACCTCATGATCAGTTTACAACTGTAGCATCACAACCTGATGATCAGTTTACTACTGTAGCATCACAACCTCATGATCAGTTTACTACTGTAGCTGTACTGTAGCATCACAACCTCATGATCAGTTTACTACTGTAGCTGTACTGTAGCAACACAACCTCATGGTCAGTTTACTACTGAAGCTGTACTGTAGCATCACAACCTCATGGTCAGTTTACTACTGTAGTACCACAACCTCATGATCAGTTTACTACTGTAGCACCACAACCTCATGATCAGTTTATTACTGTAGCTGTACTGACCCATCCCAACCTCATGATCAGTTTACTACCGTAGCATCCCAACCTCATGATCAGTTTACAACTGTAGCATCACAACCTCATGATCAGTTTACTACTGTAGCATCCCAACTTCATGATCAGTTTACTACTGTAGCATCACAACCTCATGATCAGTTTACTACTGTAGCAACACAACCTCATGATCAGTTTACTACTGTAGCATCACAACCTCGTGATCAGTTTACTACTGTAGCTGTACTGTAGCATCCCAACCTCATGATCAGTTTACTACTGTAGCTGTACTGTAGCATCACAACCTCATGATCAGTTCACTACTGTAGCATCACAACCTCATGATCAGTTTACTACTGTAGCATCACAACCTCATGATCAGTTTACTACTGTAGCATCACAACCTCATGATCAGTTTACTACTGTAGTACCACAACCTCATGATCAGTTTACTACTGTAGCTGTACTGTAGCATCCCAACCTCATGATCAGTTTACTACTGTAGCTATACTGTAGCATCACAGCCTCATGATCAGTTTACTACTGTAGCACCACAACCTCATGATCAGTTTACTACTGTAGCATCCCAACCTCATGATCAGTTTACTACTGTAGCATCCCAACCTCATGATCAGTTTACTACTGTAGCTATACTGTAGCATCCCAACCTCATGATCAGTTTACTACTGTAGCTGTACTGTAGCATCCCAACCTCATGATCAGTTTACTGCTGTAGCACCACAACCTCATGATCAGTTTACTACTGTAGCACCACAACCTCATGATCAGTTTACTACTGTAGCATCCCAACCTCATGATCAGTTTACTACTGTAGCATCACAACCTCATGATCAGTTTACTACTGTAGCACCACAACCTCATGATCAGTTTACAAATGTAGCATCACAACCTGATGATCAGTTTACTACTGTAGCATCACAACCTCATGATCAGTTTACTACTGTAGCACCACAACCTCATGATCAGTTTACAACTGTAGCATCACAACCTGATGATCAGTTTACTACTGTAGCATCACAACCTCATGATCAGTTTACTACTGTAGCTGTACTGTAGCATCACAACCTCATGATCAGTTTACTACTGTAGCTGTACTGTAGCAACACAACCTCATGGTCAGTTTACTACTGAAGCTGTACTGTAGCATCACAACCTCATGGTCAGTTTACTACTGTAGTACCACAACCTCATGATCAGTTTACTACTGTAGTACCACAACCTCATGATCAGTTTACTACTGTAGCACCACAACCTCATGATCAGTTTACTACTGTAGCTGTACTGTAGCATCACAACCTCATGGTCAGTTTACTACTGTAGCACCACAACCTCATGATCAGTTTACTACTGTAGCAGTACAGTAGCATCACAACCGCATGGTCAGTTTACTACTGTAGCTATACTGTAGCATCCCAACCTCATGATCAGTTTACTACTGTAGCTGTACTGTAGCATCACAACCTCATGCTCAGTTTACTACTGTAGCATCACAACCCTCGTGATCCCAAATTGCACCCTATTCCCTATTTAGTGCACTTGAGAATAGGGTTCCATTTGGAACACATCCACAGGTAATCATTACGTTTCTACCCGCGTGATGCAATGTACCTGCACTCTCTCCAGGTGACACATTTTAATGAGACATCATTTTCAGCCTCTCCCCTACCTCAGCAGATCGGGCCAGGTGATAGCTGCATGCCTGTGGGATGTGAGTCACTCCTTCTGTACCTGATTAGCCTCTCTGCTAATCGGATTAGCAACAGGGTTGAGTCCCTCTGCTCCTGGCAATGACACAGCTAAAAACGGCCTGAAGGAGGGGAACCCGTGACGTCAGGTGGAGGAAATGTGCCGTCCGACGGGTGGAGACACCGGTCGGAGAGATGATACCGGTCGGTTCGTCAGTAAGGTCTTGTTACTGATGTCGTGGCTATTCAAGGTTAGATTAATCCCAGTCAAACACCTCTCAAATCAAAACAAATCAAACCGGTCACATACACATATTTAGCCGATGTTATTGGTCACATACACATATTTAGCTGATGTTATTGGTCACATACACATGGTTAACAGATGTTATTGGTCTCATACACATATTTAGCAGATGTTATTGGTCACATACACATATTTAGCTGATGTTATTGGTCACATACACATATTTAGCCGATGTTATTGGTCACATACACATATTTAGCCGATGTTATTGGTCACATACACATATTTAGCAGATGTTATTGGTCACATACACATATTTAGCTGATGTTATTGGTCACATACACATATTTCGCTGATGTTATTGCGAGTGTAGCAAAATGCTTGTGTTTCTAGCTCCAACAGTGCAGTAGTATCTAACAATTCACAACATTACACACAAATCTAAAAGTAAAAGAATGGAATTAAGAAATATATAAATATTAGGACGAACATTGTCTGAGTGGCATAAAATACAGTAGAATATAATACAGTATATACATATGAGATGAGTAAAATACAGTAGAATACAGTATATACATATGAGATGAGTAAAATACAGTAGAATACAGTATATACATATGAGATGAGTAAAATACAGTAGAATACAGTATATACATATGAGATGAGTAAAATACAGTAGAATACAGTATATACATATGAGATGAGTAAAATACAGTAGAATAGAATACAGTATATACATATGAGATGAGTAAAATACAGTAGAATACAGTATATACATATGAGATGAGTAAAATACAGTAGAATAGAATACAGTATATACATATGAGATGAGTAAAATACAGTAGAATAGAATACAGTATCTACATATGAGATGAGTAAAGCAGTATGTAAACATTATTAAAGTGACTGGTGTTCCATTATTAAAGTGACTGGTGTTCCATTATTAAAGTGACTGGTGTTCCATTATTAAAGTGACTGGTGTTCCATTATTAAAGTGACTGGTGTTCCATTATTAAAGTGACTGGTGTTCCATTATTAAAGTGACTGGTGTTCCATTATTAAAGTGACTAGTGTTCCATTATTAAAGTGACCAGTGTTCCATTATTAAAGTGACTAGTGTTCCATTATTAAAGTGACCAGTGTTCCATTATTAAAGTGACTGGTGTTCCATTATTAAAGTGACTGGTGTTCCATTATTAAAGTGACTGGTGTTCCATTATTAAAGTGACTGGTGTTCCATTATTAAAGCGACTGGTGTTCCATTATTAAAGTGACTGGTGTTCCATTATTAAAGTGACTGGTGTTCCATTATTAAAGTGACTGGTGTTCCATTATTAAAGTGACTGGTGTTCCATTATTAAAGTGACTGGTGTTCCATTATTAAAGTGACTGGTGTTCCATTATTAAAGTGACTGGTGTTCCATTATTAAAGTGACTGGTGTTCCATTATTCAAGTGACTGGTGTTCCATTATTAAAGTGACTGGTGTTCCATTATTAAAGTGACTGGTGTTCCATTATTAAAGTGACTGGTGTTCCATTATTAAAGTGACTGGTGTTCCATTATTAAAGTGACTGGTGTTCCATTATTAAAGTGACTGGTGTTCCATTATTAAAGTGACTGGTGTTCCATTATTAAAGTGACTGGTGTTCCATTATTAAAGTGACTGGTGTTCCATTATTAAAGTGACCAGAGTTCCATTATTAAAGTGACTGGTGTTCCATTATTAAAGTGACTGGTGTTCCATCATTAAAGTGACTGGTGTTCCATTATTAAAGTGACTGGTGTTCCATTATTAAAGTGACTGGTGTTCCATTATTAAAGTGACTGGTGTTCCATTATTAAAGTGACTGGTGTTCCATTATTAAAGTGCCCAGTGACTCCATGTCTATGTCTATAGGGCAGCAGCCTCTAAAGGTGTAGGGTTGAGTAACTGGGTGGAGGCCGGCTAGTAACAGTGACTCCATGTCTATGTCTATAGGGCAGCAGCCTCTAAAGGTGTAGGGTTGAGTAACTGGGTGGTAGCCGGCTAGTAACAGTGACTCCATGTCTATGTCTACAGGGCAGCAGCCTCTAAAGGTGTAGGGTTGAGTAACTGGGTGGAGGCCGGCTAGTAACAGTGACTCCATGTCTATGTCTATAGGGCAGCAGCCTCTAAAGGTGTAGGGTTGAGTAACTGGGTGGAGGCCGGCTAGTAACAGTGACTCCATGTCTATGTCTATAGGGCAGCAGCCTCTAAAGGTGTAGGGTTGAGTAACTGGGTGGAGGCCGGCTAGTACCAGTGACTAAGTTCAGAGCAGGGTACTGGGTGGAGGCCGGCTAGTAACAGTGGCTAAGTTCAGAGCGGGGTACTGGGTGGAGGCTAGTAACAGTGACTAAGTTCAGAGCAGGGTACTGGGTGGAGGCCAGCTAGTAACAGTGACTAAGTTCAGAGCAGGGTACTGGGTGGAGGCCGGCTAGTAACAGTGGCTAAGTTCAGAGCAGGGTACTGGGTGGAGGCCAGCTAGTAACAGTGACTAAGTTCAGAGCAGGGTACTGGGTGGAGGCCGGCTAGTAACAGTGGCTAAGTTCAGAGCAGGGTACTGGGTGGAGGCCGGCTAGTAACAGTGACTAAGTTCAGAGCCGGGTACTGGGTGGAGGCCGGCTAGTAACAGTGACTATAGTTCAGGGCAGGGTACTGGGTGGAGGCCGCCTAGTGATGGCTCTTTAACAGTCTGATGGCCTTGAGATAGAAGCTGTTTTTCAGTCTCTCGGTCCTAGCTCAGATGTATTTGTGTGTGTGTGTGTGTGTGTGTGTGTGTGTGTGTGTGTGTGTGTGTGTGTGTGTGTGCGCTAGAGGCCTTCACAGGTCCAAAAAGTTGGACACATTCTGAAATGGACCTGGGGCTTTCCCATCCAGACCCGACATGCATAAATTAATTGTGGAAAATATAGAGAGCCGAGGACAACTAGACCCGTTCCATATAGACCTGGTTGGATCCAGACCCGGTCCGATCCGAGTGAGGGAAGGTACTTTAATTACCAGAGCTGATAAAGCGTGAGGGAGATGAGGGAGGGAGAGAGAAGGTGACCCTCTAGCATGGGCCGTGATGTGTGTGTGTAGTCTACTGTGAGCGAGTGACATGGGGAACAGGGAGGAGGGAGAGAGAAGGTGACGCACTAGCAGGGGCCGTGATGTGTGTGTGTAGTCTACTGTGGGCGAGTGACATAGGAACAGGGAGGAGGGAGAGAGAAGGTGACGCTCTAGCAGGGGCCGTGATGTGTATGTGTAGCCTACTGTGGGCGAGTGACATAGGAACAGGGAGGAGGGAGAGAGAAGGTGACGCTCTAGCAGGGGCCGTGATGTGTGTGTGTAGCCTACTGTGGGCGAGTGACATAGGAACAGGGAGGAGGGAGAGAGAAGGTGACGCTCTAGCAGGGGCCGTGATGTGTGTGTGTAGCCTACTGTGAGCGAGTGACAGGAACAGGGAGGAGGGAGAGAGAAGGTGACGCTCTAGCAGGGGCCGTGATGTGTGTGTGTAGCCTACTGTGGGCGAGTGACATAGGAACAGGGAGGAGGGAGAGAGAAGGTGACGCTCTAGCAGGGGCCGTGATGTGTGTGTGTAGCCTACTGTGGGCGAGTGACATAGGAACAGGGAGGAGGGAGGGAGAAGGTGACGCTCTAGCAGGGGCCGTGATGTGTGTGTGTAGCCTACTGTGAGCGAGTGACAGGAACAGGGAGGAGGGAGAGAGAGACAACAACCAACCAGCTCGACGGGCGCCATAGCAGGGTTATTTATCATCCCATGATGATGTAGTACCTGTCTTGACTCCATCCAACCACGAGAAGCTAGTTAAGCTAGTTAAACTAGTTTAAGCTAGCTAGCTAGCTCGGCTAATTTAGACTGCATATACTTTCTCATCCTACAAATAACAACTCCATTCAGTCCTTGTATCCTATCCTCCTTTAAATATTAATTCCATGATTTTAATTCCATCTTTTATTGATTAGATATCTCCTTTTCCACATATTAGCCTATTGCAGCTTTGATGACTTATGATTGGTCAACAACAACAACAACAACAACAGCTATACAAGCCACTCTTTTGAAAAGCAAAGAGCAGAAGCATAAATTATATGATTTTTCTCTCTCTCTCTCTCTCTCTCTCTGTCGCTCTCTCACTCTCTCTCTCTCTCTCTCTCTCTCTCTCTCTCTCTCTCTCTCTCTAATGCAGCAGTCACATTCAGATCTTTATGAGTCCTTCCGGGATAAGTCAGTTAAAATTACACGATAACCAAGAACCGTGACAATTATATCAGATCCAACCCTAGACCCGTGACAATAATATCAGATCCAACCCAAGACCCAACCCATTAGTTTGAATTCCGGATCGGGTCTCTGCTATTCGGGTACAGGTGGATCCTTGAAGAGCTCTAGACTTATGCATGCTTCCGTGTGCCTTGGTGCCTGTGTGTGTGCGTGCCTGTGTGGGCACGTGCCTGTGTGTGTACGTGCCTGTGTGTGTACGTGCCTGTGTGTGTGTGTGCCTGTGTGCGTGCCTGTGTGTGTGTGTGTCTACCATCTAAACGTATCTGACACCTCAGGCCAGAGGGGAACATGATAGCTGAGGACTCTTAAAGCAGAGTAACAGGACGTAATTAAGGTGAGGTCTCTTCTTTAACCCCAGGTTAATATGGTGTTGCCTTAACGACGGACAGACAGCTCATCTGCTGGGTGTCTGGTGAGGTGTTGTCTTAACGACGGACAGACAGCTGGGTGTCTGGTGAGGTGTTGTCTTAACGATGGACAGACAGCTCATCTGCTGGGTGTCTGGTGAGGTGTTGTCTTAACGACGGACAGACAGCTGGGTGTCTGGTGAGGTGTTGTCTTAACGACGGACAGACAGCTGGGTGTCTGGTGAGGTGTTGTCTTAACGACGGACAGACAGCTGGGTGTCTGGTGAGGTGTTGTCTTAACGATGGACAGACAGCTCATCTGCTGGGTGTCTGGTGAGGTGTTGTCTTAACAATGGACAGACAGCTCATCTGCTGGGTGTCTGGTGAGGTGTTGTCTTAACGATGGACAGACAGCTGGGTGTCTGGTGAGGTGTTGTCTTAACGATGGACAGACAGCTCATCTGCTGGGTGTCTGGTGAGGTGTTGTCTTAACGACGGACAGACAGCTGGGTGTCTGGTGAGGTGTTGTCTTAACGATGGACAGACAGCTCATCTGCTGGGTGTCTGGTGAGGTGATGTCTTAACGATGGACAGACCGCTCATCTGCTTGGTGTCTGGTGAGGTGTTGTCTTAACGACGGGCAGACAGCTGGGTGTCTGGTGAGGTGTTGTCTTAACAATGGACAGACAGATCATCTGCTGGGTGTCTGGTGAGGTGTTGTCTTAACGATGGACAGACAGCTCACCTGCTGGGTGTCTGGTGAGGTGTTGTCTTAACAATGGACAGACAGATCATCTGCTGGGTGTCTGGTGAGGTGTTGTCTTAACGATGGACAGACAGCTGGGTGTCTGGTAAGGTGTTGTCTTAACGATGGACAGACAGCTCATCTGCTGGGTGTCTGGTGAGGTGTTGTCTTAACGACGGACAGACAGCTGGGTGTCTGTTGAGGTGTTGTCTTAACAATGGACAGACAGCTCATCTGCTGGGTGTCTGGTGAGGTGTTGTCTTAACGATGGACAGACAGCTCATCAGCTGGGTGTCTGGTGAGGTGTTGTCTTAACGACGGACAGACAGCTGGGTGTCTGGTGAGGTGTTGTCTTAACGATGGACAGACAGCTGGGTGTCTGGTGAGGTGTTGTCTTAACAATGGACAGACAGCTCATCTGCTGGGTGTCTGGTGAGGTGTTGTCTTAACAATGGACAGACAGCTCATCTGCTGGGTGTCTGGTGAGGTGTTGTCTTAACGATGGACAGACAGCTGGGTGTCTGGTGAGGTGTTGTCTTAACGATGGACAGACAGATCATCTGCTGGGTGTCTGGTGAGGTGTTGTCTTAACGATGGACAGACCGCTCATCTGCTGGGTGTCTGGTGAGGTGTTGTCTTAACGATGGACAGACAGCTGGGTGTCTGGTGAGGTGTTGTCTTAACGATGGACAGACAGCTCATCTGCTGGGTGTCTGGTGAGGTGATGTCTTAACGATGGACAGACCGCTCATCTGCTTGGTGTCTGGTGAGGTGTTGTCTTAACGACGGGCAGACAGCTGGGTGTCTGGTGAGGTGTTGTCTTAACAATGGACAGACAGATCATCTGCTGGGTGTCTGGTGAGGTGTTGTCTTAACGATGGACAGACAGCTCACCTGCTGGGTGTCTGGTGAGGTGTTGTCTTAACAATGGACAGACAGATCATCTGCTGGGTGTCTGGTGAGGTGTTGTCTTAACGATGGACAGACAGCTGGGTGTCTGGTTAGGTGTTGTCTTAACGATGGACAGACAGCTCATCTGCTGGGTGTCTGGTGAGGTGTTGTCTTAACGACGGACAGACAGCTGGGTGTCTGTTGAGGTGTTGTCTTAACAATGGACAGACAGCTCATCTGCTGGGTGTCTGGTGAGGTGTTGTCTTAACGATGGACAGACAGCTCATCAGCTGGGTGTCTGGTGAGGTGTTGTCTTAACGACGGACAGACAGCTGGGTGTCTGGTGAGGTGTTGTCTTAACGATGGACAGACAGCTGGGTGTCTGGTGAGGTGTTGTCTTAACAATGGACAGACAGCTCATCTGCTGGGTGTCTGGTGAGGTGTTGTCTTAACAATGGACAGACAGCTCATCTGCTGGGTGTCTGGTGAGGTGTTGTCTTAACGATGGACAGACAGCTGGGTGTCTGGTGAGGTGTTGTCTTAACGATGGACAGACAGATCATCTGCTGGGTGTCTGGTGAGGTGTTGTCTTAACGATGGACAGACCGCTCATCTGCTGGGTGTCTGGTGAGGTGTTGTCTTAACGATGGACAGACAGCTGGGTGTCTGGTGAGGTGTTGTCTTAACGATGGACAGACAGCTCATCTGCTGGGTGTCTGGTGAGGTGTTGTCTTAACGACGGACAGACAGCTGGGTGTCTGGTGAGGTGTTGTCTTAACAATGGAAAGACAGCTCATCTGCTGGGTGTCTGGTGAGGTGTTGTCTTAACGATGGACAGACAGCTCATCTGCTGGGTGTCTGGTGAGGTGTTGTCTTAACGACGGACAGACAGCTGGGTGTCTGGTGAGGTGTTGTCTTAACGATGGACAGACAGCTCATCTGCTGGGTGTCTGGTGAGGTGTTGTCTTAACGATGGACAGACAGCTGGGTGTCTGGTGAGGTGTCTTAACGATGGACAGACAGCTCAACTGCTGGGTGTCTGGTGAGGTGTTGTCTTAACGATGGACAGACAGATCATCTGCTGGGTGTCTGGTGAGGTGTTGTCTTAACCATGGACAGACAGATCATCTGCTGGGTGTCTGGTGAGGTGTTGTCTTAACAATGGACAGACAGCTCATCTGCTGGGTGTCGGGGGAGGTGTTGTCTTAACGATGGACAGACAGCTGGGTGTCTGGTGAGGTCTTGTCTTAACGATGGACAGACAGCTCATCTGCTGGGTGTCTGGTGAGGTTTTGTCTTAACGATGGACAGACAGCTCATCTGCTGGGTGTCGGGGGAGGTGTTGTCTTAACGATGGACAGACAGCTCATCTGCTGGGTGTCGGGGGAGGTGTTGTCTTAATGATGGACAGACAGCTCATCTGCTGGGTGTCGGGGGAGGTGTTGTCTTAACGATGGACAGACAGCTCATCTGCTGGTTTTTTGGTGAGGTGTTGTCTTAACGATGGACAGACAGCTGGGTGTCTGGTGAGGTGTTGTCTTAACGACGGGCAGACAGCTGGGTGTCTGGTGAGGTGTTGTCTTAACGATGGACAGACAGCTCATCTGCTGGGTGTCTGGTGAGGTGTTGTCTTAATGATGGACAGACAGCTCATCAGCTGGGTGTCTGGTGAGGTGTTGTCTTAACGATGGACAGACAGCTCATCTGCTGGGTGTCTGGGGAGGTGTTGTCTTAATGATGGACAGACAGCTCATCAGCTGGGTGTCTGGTGAGGTGTTGTCTTAACGATGGACAGACAGCTCATCAGCTGGGTGTCTGGTGAGGTGTTGTCTTAACAATGGACAGACAGCTCATCTGCTGGGTGTCTGGTGAGGTGTTGTCTTAACAATGGACAGACAGCTGGGTGTCTGGTGAGGTGTTGTCTTAACGATGGACAGACAGCTCATCTGCTGGGTGTCTGGTGAGGTGTTGCCTTAACGACGGACAGACAGCTGGGTGTCTGGTGAGGTGTTGTCTTAACAATGGACAGACAGCTCATCTGCTGGGTGTCTGGTGAGGTGTTGTCTTAACGACGGACAGACAGCTGGGTGTCTGGTGAGGTGTTGTCTTATAACGATGGACAGACAGCTCATCTGCTGGGTGTCTGGTGAGGTGTTGTCTTAACGACGGACAGACAGCTGGGTGTCTGGTGAGGTGTTGTCTTATAACGATGGACAGACAGCTCATCTGCTGGGTGTCTGGTGAGGTGTTGTCTTAACGATGGACAGACAGCTGGGTGTCTGGTGAGGTGTTGTCTTAACGATGGACAGACAGCTCATCTGCTGGGTGTCTGGTGAGGTGTTGTCTTAACGATGGACAGACAGCTCGGTGTCTGGTGAGGTGTTGTCTTAACGATGGACAGACAGCTCATCTGCTGGGTGTCTGGTGAGGTGTTGTCTTAACGATGGACAGACAGCTCGGTGTCTGGTGAGGTGTTGTCTTAACGATGGACAGACAGCTGGGTGTCTGGTGAGGTGTTGTCTTAACGACGGACAGACAGCTGGGTGTCTGGTGAGGTGTTGTCTTAACGATGGACAGACAGCTCATCTGCTGGGTGTCTGGTGAGGTGTTGTCTTAACGACGGACAGACAGCTGGGTGTCTGGTGAGGTGTTGTCTTAACGACGGACAGACAGCTGGGTGTCTGGTGAGGTGTTGTCTTAACGATGGACAGACAGCTCATCTGCTGGGTGTCTGGTGAGGTGTTGTCTTAACGACGGACAGACAGCTCATCAGCTGGGTGTCTGGTGAGGTGTTGTCTTAACGACGGACAGACAGCTGGGTGTCTGGTGAAGTGTTGTCTTAACGACGGACAGACAGCTGGGTGTCTGGTGAGGTGTTGTCTTAACGATGGACAGACAGCTCATCTGTTGGGTGTCTGGTGAGGTGTTGTCTTAATGATGGACAGACAGCTCATCTGTTGGGTGTCTGGTGAGGTGTTGTCTTAGCCTCCTGTAAAGTCATCAGGAAGTCATCATGAGTATAGCAGTAATGTCTTTGGGTTTTAGACTAGCACTTCCACACTAGTCTAATGCACTCAGTACCATCACAACATAATGGCCCAATATCCAAACTTGTTCCCTATGTAGTGTGAAGTGCTATATTGGTCTAGTGTAGTACAGTATGTAATGTTCTATTGTGGTTACTAGGATACACGTTGGCTGAGTCCCAAATTGTCTGTGTCCCTATTCTGTAAAAAAAAGGCACTACTTTTGACCCAAGCCCTATTAAGTGCACTACTTTCAACCAGAGCCCTATTAAGAGCACTACTTTCAACCAGAGCCCTATTAAGTGCACTACTTTCAACCAGAACCCTATTAAGTCCACTCATTTTAACCAGAGCCCTATTAAGTGCACTACTTTCAACCAGAGCCCTATTAAGTGCACTACATTCAACCAGAGCCCTATTAAGTGTGCTACTTTTAACCAGAGCCCTTTGTACTCGTGTCTAAAGTAGTGCACTATATAGGGAATAGGGTGGAATTTGGGATGCACATATTGTCTTTCGTGATGATGAACCCTTGTCTTACGTAACACCTCAGGTCATTGTGTCATATTGTGTCCCCAGTCGCACAGACACACACAACACACAGACACAAACACCACACAGACACACACACCACACAGACACAAACATCACACAGACACAAACACCACACAGACACACACACCACACAGACACACACACCACACAGACACACACACCACACAGACACACACACCACACAGACACACACACCACACAGACACACACACCACACAGACACACACATCACACAGACACACACACCACACAGACACACACACCACACAGACACACACACCACACAGACACACACACACACCACACAGACACAAACACCACACAGACACACACATCACACAGACACACACACCACACAGACACAAACAACACACAGACACAAACATCACACAGACACACGCATCACACAGACACACAAACACCACACAGACACACACATCACACAGACACACACACCACACAGACACACACACCACACAGACACACACACCACACAGACACACACACCACACAGACACACACACCACACAGACACAAACACCACACAGACACACACACCACACAGACACACACACCACACAGACACACACACCACACAGACACACACACCACACAGACACACACACCACACAGACACAAACACCACACAGACACACACACCACACAGACACACACACCACACAGACACAAAAACCACACAGACACACACACCACACAGACACACACACCACACAGACACACACACCACACAGTCACACACACCACACAGACACACACACCACACAGACACACACACCACACAGACACACATACCACACAGACACACACAACACACAGACACACACACCACACAGACACAAACACCACACAGACACAAACATCACACAGACACAAACACCACACAGACACACACACCACACAGACACAAACACCACACAGACACAAACACCACACAGACACAAACACCACACAGACACAAACACCACACAGACACAAACACCACACAGACACACACACCACACAGACACACACACCACACAGACACACACACCACACAGGCACACACACCACACAGACACACACACCACACAGACACACACACCACACAGACACACATACCACACAGACACACACAACACACAGACACACACACCACACAGACACAAACACCACACAGACACAAACATCACACAGACACAAACACCACACAGACACACACACCACACAGACACAAACACCACACAGACACAAACACCACACAGACACAAACACCACACAGACACAAACAACACACAGACACACACACCACACAGACACAAACACCACACAGACACAAACATCATACAGACACAGAAACAACACACAGACACACACACCACACAGACACAAACACCACACAGACACACACACCACACAGACACAAACATCATACAGACACAGAAACAACACACAGACACACACACCACACAGACACAAACACCACACAGACACACACCACACAGACACAAACACCACACAGACACACACACCACACAGACACAAACACCACACAGACACACAAACACCACACAGACACACAAACACCTCACTGCAGTTCAGAGGGCCTTTATACAGGGACAGCTGTGTGCTGTTTGTCTTGTGGAGGGGAGGGGGGGGGGGGGGTCAGGTAAACACTTGTTTGATTTCAAAACACAATTGCTACAGTGACCAACGCCTGGCCAACTGCCTCTGTCACAATGGGAGGGAGGGAGGGAGGGAGGGAGGGAGAGAGAGAGGGAGGGAGAGTGAGACAGAGAGAAAGAGAGACAGAGAGAGAGAGGGAGGGAGAGAGAGAGAAAGAGGGACAGAGACATAGCGAGAGAGAGATGTGACAGCCACAGCTGAGCAACAGCTGACGGCCGTTCACCCTCAGCTCTACCCACAACTCCACCAACCTCCCTAATGACCCCACACACACAGCTGACGGCCTCCCACCCTCAGCTCTACCCACAACCCCACCAACCTCCCTCATGACCCCACACACAGCTGACGGCCGTCCACCCTCAGCTCTACCCACAACCCCACCAACCTCCCTCATGACCCCACACACAGCTGACGGCCGTCCACCCTCAGCTCTACCCACAACCCCACCAACCTCCCTCATGACCCCACACACACAGCTGACGGCCGTCCACCCTCAGCTCTACCCACAACCCCACCAACCTCCCTCATGACCCCACACACACAGCTGAAAACCCTCCAACTTGCGGCAGGCCAAGACCATGTCCCCAGTCTGCAATACCCCCATTGTCTGACCTGCTCTCTAGACTGGTTGTTTTAACATTATCCTTTATGGTTGAAGCCAATGTGAGCATGAAAAGAAGAAAAAAATCCTGTGTGCCGTTTTTTTGCTGGTGAGGCTGAGCAGCCGGTGCCCCTGGGGGCCGCTGGAATAGGTGAGGCTGAGCAGCCGGTGCCCCTGGGGGCCCTCTGGAATAGGTGGGGCTGAGCAGCCGGTGCCCCAGGGGGGCCCTCTGGACTAGGTGAGGCTGAGCAGCCGGTGCCCCTGGGGGCCGCTGGACTAGGTGTGGCTGAGCAGCCGGTGCCCCTGGGGGCCCTCTGGAATAGGTGGGGCTGAGCAGCCGGTGCCCCAGGGGGGCCCTCTGGACTAGGTGAGGCTGAGCAGCCGGTGCCCCTGGGGGGCGCTGGAATAGGTGAGGCTGAGCAGCCGGTGCCCCTGGGGGCCCTCTGGAATAGGTGGGGCTGAGCAGCCGGTGCCCCAGGGGGGGCTCTGGACTAGGTGAGGCTGAGCAGCCGGTGCCCCTGGGGGCCGCTGGACTAGGTGTGGCTGAGCAGCCGGTGCCCCAGGGGGCCCTCTGGACTAGGTGGGGCTGAGCAGCCGGTGTCCCAGGGGGCCCTCTGGAATAGGTGGGGCTGAGCAGCCGGTGCCCCTGGGGGCCCTCTGGAATAGGTGAGGCTGAGCAGCCGGTGTCCCTGGGGGGCCCTCTGGACTAGGTGGGGCTGAGCAGCCGGTGCCCCTGGGGGCCCTCTGGAATAGGTGGGGCTGAGCAGCCGGTGCCCCAGGGGGGCCCTCTGGAATAGGTGAGGCTGAGCAGCCGGTGCACCTGGGGGCCGCTGGACTAGGTGTGGCTGAGCAGCCGGTGCCCCAGGGGGCCCTCTGGACTAGGTGGGGCTGAGCAGCGGGTGTCCCAGGGGGCCCTCTGGAATAGGTGGGGCTGAGCAGCCGGTGCCCCTGGGGCCCTCTGGAATAGGTGAGGCTGAGCAGCCGGTGTCCCAGGGGGCCCTCTGGAATAGGTGAGGCTGAGCAGCCGGTGCCCCTGGGGCCCTCTGGAATAGGTGGGGCTGAGCAGCCGGTGTCCCCGGGGCCCTCTGGAATAGGTGGGGCTGAGCAGCCGGTGCCACAGGGGGGCCCTCTGGAATAGGTGGGGCTGAGCAGCCGGTGTCCCTGGGGGCCCTCTGGACTAGGTGGGGCTGAGCAGCCGGTGCCCCAGGGGGCCGCTGGAATAGGTGGGGCTGAGCAGCCGGTGTCCCAGGGGGCAGCTGGACTAGGTGGGGCTGAGCAGCCGGTGCCCCAGGGGGCAGCTGGACTAGGTGGGGCTGAGCAGCCGGTGCCCCAGGGGGCCCTCTGGACTGGGTGGGGCTGAGCAGCCGGTGCCCCTGGGGCCCTCTGGAATAGGTGAGGCTGAGCAGCCGGTGTCCCAGGGGCCCTCTGGAATAGGTGAGGCTGAGCAGCCGGTGTCCCAGGGGGCTGCTGGAATAGGTGAGGCTGAGCAGCCGGTGTCCCAGGGGGCTGCTGGAATAGGTGGGGCTGAGCAGCCGGTGCCCCTGGGGCCCTCTGGAATAGGTGGGGCTGAGCAGCCGGTGTCCCAGGGGGCTGCTGGAATAGGTGGGGCTGAGCAGCCGGTGTCCCAGGGGGCTGCTGGAATAGGTGAGGCTGAGCAGCCGGTGTCCCAGGGGGCTGCTGGAATAGGTGGGGCTGAGCAGCCGGTGCCCCTGGGGCCCTCTGGACTAGGTGGGGCTGAGCAGCCGGTGCCCCAGGGGGCCGCTGGAATAGGTGGGGCTGAGCAGCCGGTGTCCCAGGGGGCAGCTGGACTAGGTGGGGCTGAGCAGCCGGTGCCCCAGGGGGCAGCTGGACTAGGTGGGGCTGAGCAGCCGGTGCCCCAGGGGGCCCTCTGGACTGGGTGGGGCTGAGCAGCCGGTGCCCCTGGGGCCCTCTGGAATAGGTGAGGCTGAGCAGCCGGTGTCCCAGGGGGCTGCTGGAATAGGTGAGGCTGAGCAGCCGGTGTCCCAGGGGGCTGCTGGAATAGGTGGGGCTGAGCAGCCGGTGTCCCAGGGGGCTGCTGGAATAGGTGAGGCTGAGCAGCCGGTGTCCCAGGGGGCTGCTGGAATAGGTGGGGCTGAGCAGCCGGTGTCCCAGGGGGCTGCTGGAATAGGTGGGGCTGAGCAGCCGGTGCCCCTGGGGCCCTCTGGAATAGGTGGGGCTGAGCAGCCGGTGTCCCAGGGGGCTGCTGGAATAGGTGAGGCTGAGCAGCCGGTGTCCCAGGGGGCTGCTGGAATAGGTGGGGCTGAGCAGCCGGTGTCCCAGGGGGCTGCTGGAATAGGTGGGGCTGAGCAGCCGGTGCCCCTGGGGCCCTCTGGAATAGGTGGGGCTGAGCAGCCGGTGTCCCAGGGGGCTGCTGGAATAGGTGGGGCTGAGCAGCCGGTGTCCCAGGGGGCTGCTGGAATAGGTGGGGCTGAGCAGCCGGTGTCCCAGGGGGCTGCTGGAATAGGTGGGGCTGAGCAGCCGGTGTCCCAGGGGGCCGCTGGACTAGGTGGGGCTGAGCAGCCGGTGTCCCAGGGGGCAGCTGGAAGAGGTGGGGCTGAGCAGCCGGTGTCCCAGGGGGCAGCTGGAAGAGGTGGGGCTGAGCAGCCGGTGTCCCAGGGGGCAGCTGGAAGAGGTGGGGCTGAGCAGCCGGTGCCCCAGGGGGCAGCTGGAAGAGGTGGGGCTGAGCAGCCGGTGCCCCAGGGGGCAGCTGGAAGAGGTGGGGCTGAGCAGCCGGTGCCCCAGGGGGCAGCTGGAAGAGGTGGGGCTGAGCAGCCGGTGCCCCTGGGGGCCCTCTGGAATAGGTGAGGCTGAGCAGCCGGTGCCCCAGGGGGCCCTCTGGACTAGGTGGGGCTGAGCAGCCGGTGTCCCAGGGGGCCCTCTGGAATAGGTGGGGCTGAGCAGCCGGTGCCCCTGGGGGCCCTCTGGAATAGGTGAGGCTGAGCAGCCGGTGTCCCTGGGGGGCCCTCTGGACTAGGTGGGGCTGAGCAGCCGGTGCCCCTGGGGGCCCTCTGGAATAGGTGGGGCTGAGCAGCCGGTGCCCCAGGGGGGCCCTCTGGAATAGGTGAGGCTGAGCAGCCGGTGCACCTGGGGGCCGCTGGACTAGGTGTGGCTGAGCAGCCGGTGCCCCAGGGGGCCCTCTGGACTAGGTGGGGCTGAGCAGCGGGTGTCCCAGGGGGCCCTCTGGAATAGGTGAGGCTGAGCAGCCGGTGCCCCTGGGGGCCGCTGGACTAGGTGTGGCTGAGCAGCCGGTGCCCCAGGGGGCCCTCTGGACTAGGTGTGGCTGAGCAGCCGGTGCCCCAGGGGGCCCTCTGGACTAGGTGGGGCTGAGCAGCCGGTGTCCCAGGGGGCCCTCTGGAATAGGTGGGGCTGAGCAGCCAGTGCCCCTGGGGGCCCTCTGGAATAGGTGAGGCTGAGCAGCCGGTGCCCCTGGGGGCCGCTGGACTAGGTGTGGCTGAGCAGCCGGTCCCCCAGGGGGCCCTCTGGACTAGGTGGGGCTGAGCAGCCGGTGTCCCAGGGGGCCCTCTGGAATAGGTGGGGCTGAGCAGCCGGTGCCCCAGGGGGGCCCTCTGGAATAGGTGAGGCTGAGCAGCCGGTGCACCTGGGGGCCGCTGGACTAGGTGTGGCTGAGCAGCCGGTGCCCCAGGGGGCCCTCTGGACTAGGTGGGGCTGAGCAGCGGGTGTCCCAGTGGGCCCTCTGGAATAGGTGGGGCTGAGCAGCCGGTGCCCCTGGGGCCCTCTGGAATAGGTGAGGCTGAGCAGCCGGTGTCCCAGGGGGCCCTCTGGAATAGGTGAGGCTGAGCAGCCGGTGCCCCTGGGGCCCTCTGGAATAGGTGGGGCTGAGCAGCCGGTGTCCCCGGGGCCCTCTGGAATAGGTGGGGCTGAGCAGCCGGTGCCACAGGGGGGCCCTCTGGAATAGGTGGGGCTGAGCAGCCGGTGTCCCTGGGGGCCCTCTGGACTAGGTGGGGCTGAGCAGCCGGTGCCCCAGGGGGCCGCTGGAATAGGTGGGGCTGAGCAGCCGGTGTCCCAGGGGGCAGCTGGACTAGGTGGGGCTGAGCAGCCGGTGCCCCAGGGGGCAGCTGGACTAGGTGGGGCTGAGCAGCCGGTGCCCCAGGAGGCCCTCTGGACTGGGTGGGGCTGAGCAGCCGGTGCCCCTGGGGCCCTCTGGAATAGGTGGGGCTGAGCAGCCGGTGTCCCCGGGGCCCTCTGGAATAGGTGGGGCTGAGCAGCCGGTGCCACAGGGGGGCCCTCTGGAATAGGTGGGGCTGAGCAGCCGGTGTCCCTGGGGGCCCTCTGGACTAGGTGGGGCTGAGCAGCCGGTGCCCCAGGGGGCCGCTGGAATAGGTGGGGCTGAGCAGCCGGTGTCCCAGGGGGCAGCTGGACTAGGTGGGGCTGAGCAGCCGGTGCCCCAGGGGGCAGCTGGACTAGGTGGGGCTGAGCAGCCGGTGCCCCAGGGGGCCGCTGGAATAGGTGGGGCTGAGCAGCCGGTGTCCCAGGGGGCAGCTGGACTAGGTGGGGCTGAGCAGCCGGTGCCCCAGGGGGCAGCTGGACTAGGTGGGGCTGAGCAGCCGGTGCCCCAGGAGGCCCTCTGGACTGGGTGGGGCTGAGCAGCCGGTGCCCCTGGGGCCCTCTGGAATAGGTGGGGCTGAGCAGCCGGTGTCCCCGGGGCCCTCTGGAATAGGTGGGGCTGAGCAGCCGGTGCCACAGGGGGGCCCTCTGGAATAGGTGGGGCTGAGCAGCCGGTGTCCCTGGGGGCCCTCTGGACTAGGTGGGGCTGAGCAGCCGGTGCCCCAGGGGGCCGCTGGAATAGGTGGGGCTGAGCAGCCGGTGTCCCAGGGGGCAGCTGGACTAGGTGGGGCTGAGCAGCCGGTGCCCCAGGGGGCAGCTGGACTAGGTGGGGCTGAGCAGCCGGTGCCCCAGGAGGCCCTCTGGACTGGGTGGGGCTGAGCAGCCGGTGCCCCTGGGGCCCTCTGGAATAGGTGAGGCTGAGCAGCCGGTGTCCCAGGGGGCTGCTGGAATAGGTGAGGCTGAGCAGCCGGTGTCCCAGGGGGCTGCTGGAATAGGTGAGGCTGAGCAGCCGGTGTCCCAGGGGGCTGCTGGAATAGGTGGGGCTGAGCAGCCGGTGCCCCTGGGGCCCTCTGGAATAGGTGGGGCTGAGCAGCCGGTGTCCCAGGGGGCTGCTGGAATAGGTGGGGCTGAGCAGCCGGTGTCCCAGGGGGCTGCTGGAATAGGTGAGGCTGAGCAGCCGGTGTCCCAGGGGGCTGCTGGAATAGGTGGGGCTGAGCAGCCGGTGTCCCAGGGGGCTGCTGGAATAGGTGGGGCTGAGCAGCCGGTGCCCCTGGGGCCCTCTGGAATAGGTGGGGCTGAGCAGCCGGTGTCCCAGGGGGCTGCTGGAATAGGTGGGGCTGAGCAGCCGGTGTCCCAGGGGGCTGCTGGAATAGGTGGGGCTGAGCAGCCGGTGTCCCAGGGGGCTGCTGGAATAGGTGGGGCTGAGCAGCCGGTGTCCCAGGGGGCCGCTGGACTAGGTGGGGCTGAGCAGCCGGTGTCCCAGGGGGCCGCTGGACTAGGTGGGGCTGAGCAGCCGGTGTCCCAGGGGGCAGCTGGAAGAGGTGGGGCTGAGCAGCCGGTGTCCCAGGGGGCAGCTGGAAGAGGTGGGGCTGAGCAGCCGGTGCCCCAGGGGGCAGCTGGAAGAGGTGGGGCTGAGCAGCCGGTGCCCCAGGAGGCCCTCTGGACTGGGTGGGGCTGAGCAGCCGGTGCCCCTGGGGCCCTCTGGAATAGGTGGGGCTGAGCAGCCGGTGTCCCCGGGGCCCTCTGGAATAGGTGGGGCTGAGCAGCCGGTGCCACAGGGGGGCCCTCTGGAATAGGTGGGGCTGAGCAGCCGGTGTCCCTGGGGGCCCTCTGGACTAGGTGGGGCTGAGCAGCCGGTGCCCCAGGGGGCCGCTGGAATAGGTGGGGCTGAGCAGCCGGTGTCCCAGGGGGCAGCTGGACTAGGTGGGGCTGAGCAGCCGGTGCCCCAGGGGGCAGCTGGACTAGGTGGGGCTGAGCAGCCGGTGCCCCAGGAGGCCCTCTGGACTGGGTGGGGCTGAGCAGCCGGTGCCCCTGGGGCCCTCTGGAATAGGTGAGGCTGAGCAGCCGGTGTCCCAGGGGGCTGCTGGAATAGGTGAGGCTGAGCAGCCGGTGTCCCAGGGGGCTGCTGGAATAGGTGAGGCTGAGCAGCCGGTGTCCCAGGGGGCTGCTGGAATAGGTGGGGCTGAGCAGCCGGTGCCCCTGGGGCCCTCTGGAATAGGTGGGGCTGAGCAGCCGGTGTCCCAGGGGGCTGCTGGAATAGGTGGGGCTGAGCAGCCGGTGTCCCAGGGGGCTGCTGGAATAGGTGAGGCTGAGCAGCCGGTGTCCCAGGGGGCTGCTGGAATAGGTGGGGCTGAGCAGCCGGTGTCCCAGGGGGCTGCTGGAATAGGTGGGGCTGAGCAGCCGGTGCCCCTGGGGCCCTCTGGAATAGGTGGGGCTGAGCAGCCGGTGTCCCAGGGGGCTGCTGGAATAGGTGGGGCTGAGCAGCCGGTGTCCCAGGGGGCTGCTGGAATAGGTGGGGCTGAGCAGCCGGTGTCCCAGGGGGCTGCTGGAATAGGTGGGGCTGAGCAGCCGGTGTCCCAGGGGGCCGCTGGACTAGGTGGGGCTGAGCAGCCGGTGTCCCAGGGGGCCGCTGGACTAGGTGGGGCTGAGCAGCCGGTGTCCCAGGGGGCAGCTGGAAGAGGTGGGGCTGAGCAGCCGGTGTCCCAGGGGGCAGCTGGAAGAGGTGGGGCTGAGCAGCCGGTGCCCCAGGGGGCAGCTGGAAGAGGTGGGGCTGAGCAGCCGGTGTCCCAGGGGGCAGCTGGAAGAGGTGGGGCTGAGCAGCTGGTGTCCCAGGGGGCAGCTGGAAGAGGTGGGGCTGAGCAGCCGGTGCCCCAGGGGGCAGCTGGAAGAGGTGGGGCTGAGCAGCCGGTGTCCCAGGGGGCAGCTGGAAGAGGTGGGGCTGAGCAGCCGGTGCCCCAGGGGGCAGCTGGAAGAGGTGGGGCTGAGCAGCCGGTGCCCCAGGGGGCAGCTGGAAGAGGTGGGGCTGAGCAGCCGGTGCCCCAGGGGGCAGCTGGAAGAGGTGGGGCTGAGCAGCCGGTGCCCCAGGGGGCAGCTGGAAGAGGTGGGGCTGAGCAGCCGGTGCCCCAGGGGGCAGCTGGAAGAGGTGGGGCTGAGCAGCCGGTGCCCCAGGGGGGCGCTGGAATAGGTGGGGCTGAGCAGCCGGTGTCCCAGGGGGCCCTCTGGACTAGGTGAGGCTGAGCAGCCGGTGCCCCTGGGGGCCGCTGGACTAGGTGTGGCTGAGCAGCCGGTGCCCCAGGGGGCCCTCTGGACTAGGTGGGGCTGAGCAGCCGGTGTCCCAGGGGGCCCTCTGGAATAGGTGGGGCTGAGCAGCCGGTGCCCCAGGGGGGCCCTCTGGAATAGGTGAGGCTGAGCAGCCGGTGCCCCTGGGGGCCCTCTGGAATAGGTGAGGCTGAGCAGCCGGTGTCCCTGGGGGGCCCTCTGGACTAGGTGGGGCTGAGCAGCCGGTGCCCCTGGGGGCCCTCTGGAATAGGTGGGGCTGAGCAGCCGGTGCCCCAGGGGGGCCCTCTGGAATAGGTGAGGCTGAGCAGCCGGTGCCCCTGGGGGCCGCTGGACTAGGTGTGGCTGAGCAGCCGGTGCCCCAGGGGGCCCTCTGGACTAGGTGGGGCTGAGCAGCGGGTGTCCCAGGGGGCCCTCTGGAATAGGTGGGGCTGAGTAGCCGGTGCCCCTGGGGCCCTCTGGAATAGGTGAGGCTGAGCAGCCGGTGTCCCAGGGGGCCCTCTGGAATAGGTGAGGCTGAGCAGCCGGTGCCCCTGGGGCCCTCTGGAATAGGTGGGGCTGAGCAGCCGGTGTCCCTGGGGGCCCTCTGGACTAGGTGGGGCTGAGCAGCCGGTGCCCCAGGGGGCCGCTGGAATAGGTGGGGCTGAGCAGCCGGTGTCCCAGGGGGCAGCTGGACTAGATGGGGCTGAGCAGCCGGTGCCCCAGGGGGCAGCTGGACTAGGTGGGGCTGAGCAGCCGGTGCCCCAGGGGGCCCTCTGGAATAGGTGAGGCTGAGCAGCCGGTGTCCCAGGGGGCTGCTGGAATAGGTGAGGCTGAGCAGCCGGTGTCCCAGGGGGCTGCTGGAATAGGTGAGGCTGAGCAGCCGGTGTCCCAGGGGGCTGCTGGAATAGGTGGGGCTGAGCAGCCGGTGCCCCTGGGGCCCTCTGGAATAGGTGGGGCTGAGCAGCCGGTGTCCCAGGGGGCTGCTGGAATAGGTGGGGCTGAGCAGCCGGTGCCCCAGGGGGCAGCTGGAAGAGGTGGGGCTGAGCAGCCGGTGCCCCAGGGGGCAGCTGGAAGAGGTGGGGCTGAGCAGCCGGTGCCCCAGGGGGCAGCTGGAAGAGGTGGGGCTGAGCAGCCGGTGCCCCAGGTGGCAGCTGGAAGAGGTGGGGCTGAGCAGCCGGTGCCCCAGGGGGGCGCTGGAATAGGTGGGGCTGAGCAGCCGGTGTCCCAGGGGGCAGCTGGAATAGGTGGGGCTGAGCAGCCGGTGTCCCAGGGGGCCTCTGGACTAGGTGGGGCTGAGCAGCCGGTGTCCCAGGGGGCAGCTGGAAGAGGTGGGGCTGAGCAGCCGGTGTCCCAGGGGGCAGCTGGAAGAGGTGGGGCTGAGCAGCCGGTGCCCCAGGGGGCAGCTGGAAGAGGTGGGGCTGAGCAGCCGGTGTCCCAGGGGGCAGCTGGAAGAGGTGGGGCTGAGCAGCTGGTGTCCCAGGGGGCAGCTGGAAGAGGTGGGGCTGAGCAGCCGGTGCCCCAGGGGGCAGCTGGAAGAGGTGGGGCTGAGCAGCCGGTGTCCCAGGGGGCAGCTGGAAGAGGTGGGGCTGAGCAGCCGGTGCCCCAGGGGGCAGCTGGAAGAGGTGGGGCTGAGCAGCCGGTGCCCCAGGGGGCAGCTGGAAGAGGTGGGGCTGAGCAGCCGGTGCCCCAGGGGGCAGCTGGAAGAGGTGGGGCTGAGCAGCCGGTGCCCCAGGGGGCAGCTGGAAGAGGTGGGGCTGAGCAGCCGGTGTCCCAGGGGGCAGCTGGAAGAGGTGGGGCTGAGCAGCTGGTGTCCCAGGGGGCAGCTGGAAGAGGTGGGGCTGAGCAGCCGGTGCCCCAGGGGGCAGCTGGAAGAGGTGGGGCTGAGCAGCCGGTGTCCCAGGGGGCAGCTGGAAGAGGTGGGGCTGAGCAGCCGGTGCCCCAGGGGGCAGCTGGAAGAGGTGGGGCTGAGCAGCCGGTGCCCCAGGGGGCAGCTGGAAGAGGTGGGGCTGAGCAGCCGGTGCCCCAGGGGGCAGCTGGAAGAGGTGGGGCTGAGCAGCCGGTGCCCCAGGGGGCAGCTGGAAGAGGTGGGGCTGAGCAGCCGGTGCCCCAGGGGGCAGCTGGAAGAGGTGGGGCTGAGCAGCCGGTGCCCCAGGGGGGCGCTGGAATAGGTGGGGCTGAGCAGCCGGTGTCCCAGGGGGCAGCTGGACTAGGTGGGGCTGAGCAGCCGGTGTCCCAGGGGGCCGCTGGAATAGGTGGGGCTGAGCAGCCGGTGTCCCAGGGGCCCTCTGGACTAGGTGGGGCTGAGCAGCCGGTGCCCCAGGGGGCCGCTGGACTAGGTGGGGCTGAGCAGCCGGTGCCCCAGGGGGCCGCTGGAATAGGTGGGGCCCGTTGTGTGTTTTTAAGGCCCATTGTCTAGTCTGGGTCAATAGCACATATCTCTCTGTTCATGGACCTGTTATCTAGTCTGGGTCAATAACACCTATCTCTCTGTTCATGGACCTGCTATCTAGTCTGGGTCAATAACACCTATCTCTCTCTGTCCATAGACCTGCTATCTAGTCTGGGTCAATAACACCTATCTCTCTCTGTTCATGGACCTGCTATCTAGTCTGGGTCAATAACACCTATCTCTCTCTGTTCATGGACCTGCTATCTAGTCTGGGTCAATAACACCTATCTCTCTCTGTTCATGGACCTGCTATCTAGTCTGGGTCAATAACACCTATCTCTCTCTGTTCATGGACCTGCTATCTAGTCTGGGTCAATAACACCTATCTTTGTTCATAGATTGTAGCACAATAACATGGAATAGTCTAGCTGTGGATTGTAGCCCAATAACAAGGAATAGTCTAGCTGTTGATTGTAGCCCAATAACATGGAATAGCCTAGCTGTGGATTGTAGCCCAATAACATGGAATAGTCTAGTTGTGGATTGTAGCCCTCGTTCTCACTTTTTGTTCCGGAACCTCCCGATTTACACATTAACCACCGGATAAATCCAATCACTTATGAACCCAAAACTATATGAGAAACAGCCGTTTGTGACGTGTCAACCAGGAGAGTAAGGTTGACCTCAACACTGTGTAAGGTTGACCTCAACACTGTGTCTGAACAGGAGAGTAAGGTTGACCTCAACACTGTGTCTGAACAGGAGAGTAAGGTTGACCTCAACACTGTGTCTGAACAGGAGAGTAAGGTTGACCTCAACACTGTGTCTGAACAGGAGAGTAAGGTTGACCTCAACACTGTGTCTGAACAGGAGAGTAAGGTTGACCTCAACACTGTGTCTGAACAGGAGAGTAAGGTTGACCTCAACACTGTGTCTGAACAGGAGAGTAAGGTTGACCTCAACACTGTGTCTGAACAGGAGAGTAAGGTTGACATCAACACTGTGTCTGAACAGGAGAGTAAGGTTGACCACAACACTGTGTCTGAACAGGAGAGTAAGGTTGACCTCAACACTGTGTCTGAACAGGAGAGTAAGGTTGACCACAACACTGTGTCTGAACAGGAGAGTAAGGTTGACCTCAACACTGTGTCTGAACAGGAGAGTAAGGTTGACCTCAACACTGTGTCTGAACAGGAGAGTAAGGTTGACCTCAACACTGTGTCTGAACAGGAGAGTAAGGTTGACCTCAACACTGTGTCTGAACAGGAGAGTAAGGTTGACCTCAACACTGTGTCTGAACAGGAGAGTAAGGTTGACCTCAACACTGTGTCTGAACAGGAGAGTAAGGTTGACCTCAACACTGTGTCTGAACAGGAGAGTAAGGTTGACCTCAACACTGTGTCTGAACAGGAGAGTAAGGTTGACCACAACACTGTGTCTGAACAGGTAAGAAGAAGCCCAAACAGGAATTTGTCTGATTAAATAATCTACAAAAAAAATTATCAAAAAAAATAATAATCTACTAAAAAGGGAATTACACCCTGCGATTAGTAATTTAATCTTATTTCGCAAATATTGGCAAATATTGGGGATACAAATATAATAATTATTTTTTTTAATTAAAGGATTTACGTCTGTGCTTCATGCACACTTAAACAATGACATCAAAGTTAAATACAGAATGAGAAAACAAGTCTAGGATGAATATGTTTATGGTGGAAACAGAACGATATTGTGTTCTCATTACTCACGGCCAATAAAGGAATCATTTATCACTGTGTGTTCCAGACAATACGACCAGACCATTTAACCTTGCTGCTTCCAGCCAGGTGTACTGTATCTCTCTCTCTCTCTCTCTCTCTCTCACACACACACACACACACACACACACACGCACGCACGCACGCAAGCACGCACGCACGCACGCACGCACGCACACACACACACAGACACACACCCCTCACTGCAATTTAGAGGGCCTTTATACAGGGACAGCTGTGTGCTGTTTGTCTTGTGGAGGGGAGGGGGGGGGGCAGGTAAACACTTGTTTGATTTCAAAACACAATTGCTACAGTGACCAACGCCTGGCCAACTGCCTCTGTCACAATGGGAGGGAGGGAGGGAGGGAGGGAGGGAGGGAGGGAGGGAGGGAGGGAGGGGAGGGAGGAGGGGGAGGGAGGGAGGGAGGGAGGGAGGGAGGGAGGGAGGGAGGGAGGGAGGGAGGGAGGGAGGGAGGGAGGGAGGGAGGGAGGGAGGGAGGGAGGGGAGGAGGGGGAGGGAGGGAGGGAGGGAGGGAGGGAGGGAGGGAGGGAGGGACGGACACAGGTCCTCTGTTTGACACAGTTACACAACACAACAGTGATCGCTGACCTGTGTTGACACACAGACAGACAGACAGACAGACTGACAGACAGCGAGAGAGACAGAGACAGACAGACAGACAGACAGACAGACAGACAGACAGACAGACAGACAGACAGACAGCGAGAGAGAAAGACAGACAGACAGAGAGACAGACAGACAGACAGACAGAGAGCGAGAGAGACAGACAGACAGACAGACAGACAGACAGACAGACAAACAGACAGACACAGACAGACAGCGAGAGAGAAAGACAGACAGACAGCGAGAGAGACAGACAGACACAGACAGACAGCGAGAGAGACATACAGACATACAGACATACAGACATACAGACAGACAGACAGACAGACAGACAGACACTATGGGGTCACTAGAAGGTCACTTGTATGACCAGTTTCACTATTAAACAGGACCTTCAATGTCACAGCGTTGAGAGAGACAGAGAGAAAACGAGAGAGAGAGAGAGAGAGAGACAGAGAGAAAACGAGAGAGAGAGAGAGAGAGACAGAGAGAAAGAGAGAGAGAGAGAGACAGAGAGAAAACGAGAGAGAGAGAGAGAGACAGAGAGAGAATGAGAGAAAGAGAGAGAGAGAGAGACAGAGAGAAAACGAGAGAGAGAGAGTGAGAGCAAGAGAGAAAACGAGAGAAAGAGAGAGAGAGACAGAGAGAAAACGAGAGAAAGAGAGAGAGAGAGAGACAGAGAGACAGAGAGAAAACGAGAGAAAGAGAGAGAGAGAGACAGAGAGAAAACGAGAGAAAGAGAGAGAGAGAGACAGAGAGAAAATGAGAGAAAGAGAGAGAGAGAGACAGAGAGAAAATGAGAGAAAGAGAGAGAGAGAGACAGAGAGAAGACGAGAGAAAGAGAGAGACAGAGAGACAGAGAGAAAACGAGAGAAAGAGAGAGAGAGAGACAGAGAGAAAACGAGAGAAGGAGAGAGAGACAGAGAGAAAACGAGAGAAGGAGAGAGAGAGAGAGAGAGAGAGAGAGAAGAGAAAAGGAAAGGAAAGACAGGGAGAGATGAAACTCTTTCCAAGTGTACAACCTAATGTCACTGTGAGGTAGTTTTATCCCGATGCCAGATAGTTATCACTTCTCCCATGATAATAGAGTCAACGACACTGTGAGGTAGTTTTATCCTGAGGCCAGATAGATATCACTTCTCCCATGATATCCCGAGGCCAGATAGATATCACTTCTCCCATGATATCCCGAGGCCAGATAGATATCACTTCTCCCATGAAAATAGAGTGAGCAGCAACGACACTGTGAGGTAGTTTTATCCCGAGGCCAGATAGATATCACTTCTCCCATGATAATACAGTCAACGACACTGTGAGGTAGTTTTATCCCGAGGCCAGATAGATATCACTTCTCCCATGATAATAGAGTCAACGACACTGTGAGGTAATTTTATCCCGAGGCCAGATAGTTATCACTTCTCCCATGATAATAGAGTCAACGACACTGTGAGGTAGTTTTATCCCGAGGCCAGATAGACATCACTT
>NC_092167.1:567500-665000 GCF_045791955.1 Oncorhynchus clarkii lewisi
ACCCAGCAGCCACGAGCTTTGGGGGCCCTTATGAAGCAAAGGACTCCAATGTTAAACTCTCTATAAAATGTGCATTACTTTTGGCCAGAGCAAATAGGGCTCAAAATCTGCCAATAAGGGATGTGAACTGAAAATGTAGCGTATGTACAGTACCAGTCAAAAGTTTGGACACACCGACTCATTCAAGGGTTTTTCTTTCTTTCTTTCTTTTTTTAAACATTTTCTACATCGTAGAATAATAGGGAATACACCAAAACTATGAAATAAGACAATGGTCAATCCCAAGGTCAGTCCTTCCAGAACATTTCAAGCACTTTGAAAGTTTCTTCAAATGCAGTCACCAAAACCATCAAGCGCTATGATGAAACTGGCTCTCATGAGGACAACCACGGGACAGGAAGACCCAGAGTTACCTCTGCTGTGATGAAACTGGCTCTCATGAGGACAACCACGGGACAGGAAGACCCAGAGTTACCTCTGCTGTGATGAAACTGGCTCTCATGAGGACCGCCACAGGACAGGAAGACCCAGAGTTACCTCTGCTGCACGTTCTGACCTTAGTTCCTTTTTTACTGTCTTTGTGTTAGGTTGGTCAGGTCGTGAGTTGGGGTGGGTAGTCTATGTTCTTTTTTCTATGTTGTTATATTTCTATGTGTTTGGCCTGGTATGGTTCTCAATCAGAGGCAGGTGTCGTTCGTTGTCTCTGATTGAGAATCATACTTGGGTAGCCTGTTTTCCCCACTTTGGTTGTGGGTGTTTCATTTCTATTTAGTGTCTGTTCACCTGGCAGAACTGTTTCGTTTTCTCTTCGTTGTTATTTTGTGTAGTGTTCAGTTTTTTCAATTACAATATGACGAACACTTACCACGCTGCATTTTGGTCCTCCTCTCCTTCCACCAACGAGAATCGTTACAGAAACACCCACCAACCAAGGACCAAGCAGTGTGGTATCGAGCAGCACCGTTCTCTGGACTCATGGACTCATGGAGGAGATTTTAGACGGCAAGGGACCCTGGGCACAGGCTGGGGAATATCACCAAGGAAGAACTGGAGGCAGCGAAAGCTGAGCTCCTGTAATTTTCATCCTTAGAGTTTGTTCTTCTTTTTAAATAGCGAGCCAACGTGTTTTCGGCACTTTAATTTCCCTGACTCTGCTCCAAACTCCTTTTCTCACGGCTCTCTCTGCAGAAGACATACGCTGATCAATATGTTAGGAACATCACATCCAAATAAAATCGCAGAATCTAATCACTAGACATGTGGTATCGGCACCTAAGGATGGTGATAGTACCGTATGGTGAGGCTCCTGTGGTATCGGCAACTAAGGATGGTGATAGTACCGTATGGTGAGGCTCCTGTGGTATCGGCAACTAAGGATGGTGATAGTACCGTATGGTGAGGCTCCTGTGGTATCGGCACCTAAGGATGGTGATAGTACCGTATGGTGAGGCTCCTGTGGTATCGGCACCTAAGAATGGTGATAGTACCGTATGGTGAGGCTCCTGTGGTATCGGCACCTAAGGATGGTGATAGTAGCGTATGGTGAGGCTCCTGTGGTATCGGCACCTAAGGATGGCGATAGTACCGTATGGTGAGGCTCCTGTGGTATCGGCACCTAAGGATGGTGATAGTAGCGTATGGTGAGGCTCCTGTGGTATCGGCACCTAAGGATGGTGATAGTGTCGTATGGTGAGGCTCCTGTGGTATCGGCACCTAAGGATGGTGATAGTAGCGTATGGTGAGGCTCCTGTGGTATCGGCACCTAAGGATGGTGATAGTACCGTATGGTGAGGCTCCTGTGGTATCGGCACCTAAGGATGGTGATAGTAGCGTATGGTGAGGCTCCTGTGGTATCGGCACCTAAGGATGGTGATAGTAGCGTATGGTGAGGCTCCTGTGGTATCGGCACCTAAGGATGGTGATAGTATCGTATGGTGAGGCTCCTGTGGTATCGGCACCTAAGGATGGTGATAGTACCGTATGGTGAGGCTCCTGTGGTATCGGCACCTAAGGATGGTGATAGTAGCGTATGGGGAGGCTCCTGTGGTATCGGCACCTAAGGATGGTGATAGTAGCGTATGGTGAGGCTCCTGTGGTATCGGCACCTAAGGATGGTGATAGTAGCGTATGGTGAGGCTCCTGTGGTATCGGCACCTAAGGATGGCGATAGTACCGTATGGTGAGGCTCCTGTGGTATCGGCACCTAAGGATGGTGATAGTAGCGTATGGGGAGGCTCCTGTGGTATCGGCACCTAAGGATGGTGATAGTGTCGTATGGTGAGGCTCCTGTGGTATCGACACCCCCTGCCAATTCCCAGCCTTAGTAGGTTGGTAGGCCTACTGTCACGCCAACATCAGTTTCGGGACTCTTCAAAAGGGATTTTTGTGATCAATGTTTTAGGTGTTTGTTTCTGGGCTTTGCTGTCTAAGCCGGGTCCAAGCAGTGTGTCCATTCCAGCCCAGTGTAGAGAACATTCATGTGGCTGTTTTGGAGCACCATGCAGGCTGGGTTTATGGACTGTCTGTCTGTCTGTCTGTCTGTCTGTCTGTCTGTCTGTCTGTCTCTGTCTGTCTGTCTGGTCCTGTCCTGTCTGTCTGTCAAACCTGTCTGTCTGTCTGTCTGTCTGGTCCTGTCCTGTCTGTCTGTCCTGTCTGTCTGTCTGTCTGTCTGTCTGTCTGTCTGTCTGTCTGTCTGTCTGTCTGTCTGTCTGTCTGTCTCTGTCTGTCTCTGTCTGGTCCTGTCCTGTCTGTCTGTCTGTCTCTGTCTGTCTCTGTCTGTCTCTGTCTGGTCCTGTCCTGTCTGTCTGTCAAACCTGTCTGTCTGTCAAACCTGTCTGGTCCTGTCTGGTCCTGTCCTGTCCCGTCTGTCCCGTCTGTCTGAGCAGGGTCAGCAGGAGCAAGTGATATCTGTGTTCTGTGGTATTATTGTCAGCTGGCACATCAGTTGGGCTTGGGTCAGTGGGTCCAGCCAAGGGGGGGAGGGGGGGGGGGGGGGTTGACAGAAGGCTGGAGGTCAGACGGGCAGAGGATGTGTACATATTTGCCTAACCAATTGTCTGTCTCACTGGGTTGGAGCATAGAGTATATAGAGCTACCAATGTTAACATGACTCCTGCCTGGGTAGATCTATAGAGCTACCGATGTTAACATGACTCCTGTCTGGGTTGATCTATAGAGCTACCACTGTTAACATGACTCCTGCCTGGGTAGATCTATAGAGCTATAGATGTTAACATGACTCCTGCCTGGGTAGATCTATAGATGTTAACATGACTCCTGTCTGGGGGGATCCATAGAGCTACCACTGTTAACATGACTCCTGTCTGGGTTGGTCTATAGAGCTATAGATGTTAACATGACTCCTGTCTGGGTAGATCTATAGAGCTATAGATGTTAACATGACTCCTGTCTGGGTAGATCTATAGAGCTATAGATGTTAACATGACTCCTGTCTGGGTTGATCTATAGAGCTATAGATGTTAACATGACTCCTGTCTGGGTAGATCTATAGAGCTATAGATGTTAACATGACTCCTGTCTGGGTAGATCTATAGAGCTATAGATGTTAACATGACTCCTGTCTGGGTAGATCCATAGATGTTAACATGACTCCTGTCTGGGTAGATCTAAAGATGTTAATATGACTCCTGCCTGGGTAGATCCATAGATGTTAACATGACTCCTGTCTGGGTAGATCTATAGAGCTATAGATGTTAACATGACTCCTGTCTGGGTAGATCTATAGATGTTAACATGACTCCTGTCTGGGTAGATCTATAGAGCTATAGATGTTAACATGACTCCTGTCTGGGTAGATCCATAGATGTTAACATGACTCCTGTCTGGGTAGATCTATAGATGTTATCATGACTCCTGTCTGGGTAGATCTATAGATGTTATCATGACTCCTGTCTGGGTAGATCCATAGATCTATAGATGTTAACATGACTCCAGTCTGGGTAGATCTATAGATGTTAACATGACTCCAGTCTGGGTAGAGACATCTGGCCTCCCTGGTTAAATAAAGGTGTTCTCAACTGGCCCACCTGGTTAAATAAAGGTGTTCTCAACTGGCCTACCTGGTTAAATAAAGGTGTTCTCAACTAGCCTACCTGGTTAAATAAAGGTGTTCTCAACTGGCCTACCTGGTTAAATAAAGGTGTTCTCAACTAGCCTACCTGGTTAAATAAAGGTGTTCTCAACTAGCCTCACTGGTTAAATAAAGGTGTTCTCAACTGGCCTACCTGGTTAAATAAAGGTGTTCTCAACTAGCCTACCTGGTTAAATAAAGGTGTTCTCAACTGGCCTACCTGGTTAAATAAAGGTGTTCTCAACTAGCCTACCTGGTTAAATAAAGGTGTTCTCAACTGGCCTACCTGGTTAAATAAAGGTGTTCTCAACTAGCCTACCTGGTTAAATAAAGGTGTTCTCAACTAGCCTACCTGGTTAAATAAAGGTGTTCTCAACTGGCCTACCTGGTTAAATAAAGGTGTTCTCAACTAGCCTACCTGGTTAAATAAAGGTGTTCTCAACTAGCCTACCTGGTTAAATAAAGGTGTTCTCAACTGGCCTACCTGGTTAAATAAAGGTGTTCTCAACTAGCCTACCTGGTTAAATAAAGGTGTTCTCAACTAGCCTACCTGGTTAAATAAAGGTGTTCTCAACTGGCCTCCCTGGTTAAATAAAGGTGTTCTCAACTGGCCTACCTGGTTAAATAAAGGTGTTCTCAACTGGCCCACCTGGTTAAATAAAGGTGTTCTCAACTGGCCTACCTGGTTAAATAAAGGTGTTCTCAACTGGCCAACCTGGTTAAATAAAGGTGTTCTCAACTAGCCTTCCCGGTTAAATAAAGGTGTTCTCAACTGGCCTACCTGGTTAAATAAAGGTGTTCTCAACTAGCCTACCTGGTTAAATAAAGGTGTTCTCAACTGGCCTACCTGGTTAAATAAAGGTGTTCTCAACTGGCCTACCTGGTTAAATAAAGGTGTTCTCAACTGGCCTACCTGGTTAAATAAAGGTGTTCTCAACTGGCCTACCTGGTTAAATAAAGGTTTTCTCAACTAGCCTACCTGGTTAAATAAAGGTGTTCTCAACTAGCCTACCTGGTTAAATAAAGGTGTTCTCAACTAGCCTAACTGGTTAAATAAAGGTGTTCTCAACTAGCCTACCTGGTTAAATAAAGGTGTTCTCAACTGGCCTACCTGGTTAAATAAAGGTGTTCTCAACTAGCCTACCTGGTTAAATAAAGGTGTTCTCAACTAGCCTACCTGGTTAAATAAAGGTGTTCTCAACTAGCCTACCTGGTTAAATAAAGGTGTTCTCAACTAGCCTACCTGGTTAAATAAAGGTGTTCTCAACTAGCCTACCTGGTTAAATAAAGGTGTTCTCAACTGGCCTACCTGGTTAAATAAAGGTGTTCTCAACTAGCCTCACTGGTTAAATAAAGGTGTTCTCAACTGGCCTACCTGGTTAAATAAAGGTGTTCTCAACTAGCCTACCTGGTTAAATAAAGGTGTTCTCAACTGGCCTACCTGGTTAAATAAAGGTGTTCTCAACTAGCCTACCTGGTTAAATAAAGGTGTTCTCAACTAGCCTCACTGGTTAAATAAAGGTGTTCTCAACTGGCCTACCTGGTTAAATAAAGGTGTTCTCAACTAGCCTACCTGGTTAAATAAAGGTGTTCTCAACTGGCCTACCTGGTTAAATAAAGGTGTTCTCAACTGGCCCACCTGGTTAAATAAAGGTGTTCTCAACTAGCCTACCTGGTTAAATAAAGGTGTTCTCAACTGGCCTACCTGGTTAAATAAAGGTGTTCTCAACTGGCCTACCTGGTTAAATAAAGGTGTTCTCAACTGGCCTACCTGGTTAAATAAAGGTGTTCTCAACTAGCCTACCTGGTTAAATAAAGGTGTTCTCAACTAGCCTCACTGGTTAAATAAAGGTGTTCTCAACTGGCCTACCTGGTTAAATAAAGGTGTTCTCAACTAGCCTACCTGGTTAAATAAAGGTGTTCTCCACTAGCCTACCTGGTTAAATAAAGGTGTTCTCAACTGGCCTACCTGGTTAAATAAAGGTGTTCTCCACTAGCCTACCTGGTTAAATAAAGGTGTTCTCCACTAGCCTACCTGGTTAAATAAAGGTGTTCTCAACTAGCCTACCTGGTTAAATAAAGGTGTTCTCCACTAGCCTACCTGGTTAAATAAAGGTGTTCTCAACTAGCCTACCTGGTTAAATAAAGGTGTTCTCCACTAGCCTACCTGGTTAAATAAAGGTGTTCTCAACTAGCCTACCTGGTTAAATAAAGGTGTTCTCAACTGGGCTACCTGGTTAAATAAAGGTGTTCTCAACTAGCCTACCTGGTTAAATAAAGGTGTTCTCAACTAGCCTACCTGGTTAAATAAAGGTGTTCTCAACTGGCCTACCAGGTTAAATAAAGGTGTTCTCAACTGGCCTACCAGGTTAAATAAAGGTGTTCTCAACTAGCCTACCTGGTTAAATAAAGGTGTTCTCCACTAGCCTACCTGGTTAAATAAAGGTGAGATAAATCAAATCAAATCAAAAAGGGAAGTGATTGTCCATGGTTGAGAAGTGGTGAAAAGCCTTTCAAAGGTGAAACATGATTTCTCTTTAGAAGAGATCCCTGCTGTGTCTCCATTACTCTGTTCATATGTGGCATCCAGCACAGCACAGCACAGCACAGCACAGCACAGCACAGCACAGCACACAGCACAGCACAGCACAGCACAGCACAACACAGCACAGTACAGCACAGCACAGCACAGCACAGCACAGTACAGCACAGCACAGTACAGCACAGCACAGCACAACACAACACAGCACAGCACAGCACAGCACAGCACAACACAGCACAGCACAGCACACAGCACAGTACAGCACAGCACAGCACAACACAGTACAGCACAGCACAGCACAGCACAGCACACAGCACAGCACAGCACAGCACAACACAGCACAGTATGTATGTAGCCTCTACCATGGATAGCCTACTATCTATAGGATTCACACTCGCGTTTCACCTCGTGATGCCTGCGCAGGAACAACCTGATTCAGGGGGTTGTATCTATGACACACCACTCCTGGATGGCTGGACAGAGAGAGATTCAAACCTCCAGGGAATCCAGAGAAACACTAATACTACTTCCTGAATGACCCTATTCCATTTAAAGTGGCCCAGTAAGGCTCAGTAGGGGACGGGCTGTCTTTTAGGTACCAAATGACCCTATTCCATTTAAAGTGGCCCAGTAAGGCTCAGTAGGGAACGAGCTGCGGTTTGGTACCAAGAACCGATCGGCGTCACAGACCGGTGGCACGCTAACTATTCGTTATGTGGCTCAGGAATGTGTCCTAAAACAGCTGCTGTGGCAGCCAGTGTCGGCTACGCAGAGCACAGACCTGAAATACTGCTTTCTCCCCAGAGCAGAGACTGAATGCTAAATGGCATCCCTATTCCCTATCCCTACATAGTGCACTACTTTTGACAAGAGCCCTGTGGACCCTGGTCAGAAGTAGGGCACCACATAGAGAATAGGGTGTCATTTGGGACACATTTATGTGCATGTTATGTCACCACAGGTGTGTGCCACTGTGTACTTAACAAACGTATTGTGTGTTATCTTGTTATTAAGGACCTGATCCCAGGGTGTTACCTTGTTATTAAGGACCTGATCCCAGGGTGTTACCTTGTTATACCTTGTTATTAAGGACCTGATCCCAGGGTGTTACCTTGTTATACCTTGTTATTAAGGACCTGATCCCAGGGTGTTACCTTGTTATACCTTGTTATTAAGGACCTGATCCCAGGGTGTTACCTTGTTATACCTTGTTATTATTGACCTGATCCCAGGGTGTTACCTTGTTATTAAGGACCTGATCCCAGGGTGTTACCTTGTTATACCTTGTTATTAAGGACCTGATCCCAGGGTGTTACCTTGTTATACCTTGTTATTATAGACCTGATCCCCAGGGTGTTACCTTGTTATTATTGACCTGATCCCAGGGTGTTACCTTGTTATACCTTGTTATTAAGGACCTGATCCCAGGGTGTTACCTTGTTATACCTTGTTATTAAGGACCTGATCCCAGGGTGTTACCTTGTTATACCTTGTTATTATTGACCTGATCCCAGGGTGTTACCTTGTTATTAAGGACCTGGTCCCCAGGGTGTTACCTTGTTATTAAGGACCTGATCCCAGGGTGTTACCTTGTTATACCTTGTTATTAAGGACCTGATCCCAGGGTGTTACCTTGTTATTAAGGACCTGATCCCAGGGTGTTACCTTGTTATACCTTGTTATTATAGACCTGATCCCCAGGGTGTTACCTTGTTATTATTGACCTGATCCCAGGGTGTTACCTTGTTATACCTTGTTATTAAGGACCTGATCCCAGGGTGTTACCTTGTTATTATTGACCTGATCCCAGGGTGTTACCTTGTTATTATTGACCTGATCCCAGGGTGTTACCTTGTTATTAAGGACCTGATCCCAGGGTGTTACCTTGTTATTATTGACCTGATCCCAGGGTGTTACCTTGTTATTATTGACCTGATCCCAGGGTGTTACCTTGTTATTAAGGACCTGATCCCAGGGTGTTACCTTGTTATACCTTGTTATTAAGGACCTGATCCCAGGGTGTTACCTTGTTATTAAGGACCTGATCCCAGGGTGTTACCTTGTTATTAAGGACCTGATCCCCAGGCTGTTACCTTGTTATTAAGGACCTGATCCCCAGGGTTATACCTTCTATGTGTTGTCTCAGTTTGACACTGGGCCTTTTTTTAAATATTTAAGACTGAGGGTTTTAATCACTATTAATCTCCCAAATCAATCGTTCAGGAAATCAGTTCCAACATATGTCTGTGACAATAAAATCAACTGCTGTGTTTCTGGCATCATGAATATCCTTGGTTGACCTTCTACTTTGTGACATATAAAAGTAACTGATTAAATAACAACATTACTTATAATGTAGTTAGTTACTCATGCTTTCTGGCCAATGATCAACAAGACAGAAGAAAACATTGGGGGGGGAAACATCATGTTCCTAGTTCCTGCTGGAATGGTGTCGACTAGCAGCCATATAGTATAGGTTACTGGCCAATCCTCTAAAAAAAAGGTTTTCGTTTTCGATTTAAAAAAAACCTACTCGCGGTAGAAAACACAACCATCTCTAATGTCTCCGGTTTATGAAATGGATAATTGTGAGAAAAAAATATTTTACTGCAAACGTTGTGATTTTCTGGATTTTTGTTTTAGATTCTGTCTCTCACGGTTGAGGTGTACCTATGATTTAAAAAAAAAATACAGACCTCTACATGCTTTGTGAGTAGGAAAACCTGCAAAATCGGCAGTGTGTCAAATACTTGTTCTCCCCAGGGGTGGATCAGCTTTAGTATTGGGGAAAGATTGTTGCTTCCATCAATGTAATTATCTGCATTGTTTCCAATCCCCCACGTATTTTTTAGGGTAAATAAATATATTTTTGGTATAATATTTTTACACAACCATTCATTTCATGAATGTGAGACATTAGAGATGTGAAAAGATGTGTTGTGTTCTACCTCGGGTAAGGGTATCTAACAAAAAACGTGGAGGCCTTGCCGCTAGCCTAGTACAGGGTCTGGTGAGGAGCAGTAGGTTGAGTCTCTCTATATATCTGGTAGCAGTCTGACATTTGATTCATTGATTATAAATAGCCTCCTGCTGTGACATGGATCCCCTCCATGTGATAAGTTTGGCTGATCCGTTTCTGAGTGTCTTCTCCTCCCATAGCGTAGCTTAGCATAGCATAACCTGGTATGATCCTTTGTCTCGCATAGCCTAGCATAGCATAGCCTAGCATAGTGACCTTCCGTCTCCTCAGGTCTTGTTTTGTACAGATAAGGCCCCTCCTGCACATTCCTGCCTGTTTAATGCTGGACATTTGCTGCCAGCTTTTCTGATAGTTAGAGATATTACGACCTCTAAGTTTAACATCTAAGGGTCTGGCTGTCTCTGTGTGTGCTTTAAATACCAGTTTAAGGCTAAACTCTGAGTCTGACGAATGAAACTGAAAGAAGGAGACGAGAAGCCTGTCTGAATCAGGTTTCAGTCTGCTGTGTGTCCATGTATGTCTTCCTGTCTGAATCAGGTTTCAGCCTGCTGTGTGTCCATGTATGTCTTCCTGTCTGAATCTGGTTTCAGCCGGCTGTGTGTCATGTATGTCTTCCTGTCTGAATCAGGTTTCAGCCTGCTGTGTGTCCATGTATGTCTTCCTGTCTGAATCAGGTTTCAGCCTGCTGTGTGTCCATGTATGTCTTCCTGTCTGAATCAGGTTTCAGCCTGCTGTGTGTCCATGTATGTCCTCCTGTCTGAATCTGGTTTCAGCCTGCTGTGTGTCCATGTATGTCCTCCTGTCTGAATCTGGTTTCAGCCTGCTGTGTGTCCATGCTTTGATGCTCCTGTTTGAACCAGGTTTCACACCAAGCCCTGTGGACCAAGCACAAGGCACACCAAGCCCTGTGGACCAAGCACAAGGCACACCAAACCCTGTGGACCAAGCACACCAAACCCTGTGGACTAAGCACCTAGCACACCAAGCCTTGGGGGCCAAGCAGCAAGCCCTGTGGACCAATCGCCTAGCACACCAAGCCCTGTGGACCAATCACCTTGCACACCAAGCCCTGTGGACCAATCGCCTAGCACACCAAGCCCTGTGGACCAATCGCCTAGCACACCAAGCCCTGTGGACCAATCGCCTAGCACACCAAGCCCTGTGGACCAATTGCCTAGCATACCAAGCCCTGTGGACCAATCGCCTAGCACACCAAGCCCTGTGGACTAAGCACCTAGCACACCAAGCCCTGGGCGCCAGGCAGCAAGCCCTGTGGACCAATCACCTAGCACACCAAGCCCTGTGGACCAATCGCCTAGCACACCAAGCCCTGTGGACCAATCGCCTAGCACACCAAGCCCTGTGGACCAATTGCCTAGCACACCAAGCCCTGTAGACTAAGCACCTAGCACACCAAGCCCTGGGCGCCAAGCAGCAAGCCCTGTGGACCAATCGCCTAGCATGGACCAAGCCCTGTGGACCAATCGCCTAGCACACCAAGCCCTGTGGACCAATCGCCTAGCACACCAAGCCCTGTGGACCAATCGCCTAGCACACCAAGCCCTGTGGACTAAGCACCTAGCACACCAAGCCCTGGGCGCCAAGCAGCAAGCCCTGTGGACCAATCGCCTAGCATGGACCAAGCCCTGTGGACCAATTGCCTAGCATGGACCAAGCCCTGTGGACCAATTGCCTAGCATGGACCAAGCCCTGTGGACCAATCGCCTAGCATGGACCAAGCACGCTGGCTTTATGTAGCAATGTATTAATTGTACAATCTCTTGCATTTCAATACAGTTGATAGTAAAGGCCTTGAGCTTCCATATTCAGCCATATACAGCTTCCATATTCAGCCATATACAGCTTCCATATTCAGCCACATACAGCTTCCATATTCAGCCATATTCAGCTTCCATATTCAGCCACATACAGCTTCCATATTCAGCCATATACAGCTTCCATATTCAGCCATATACAGCTTCCATATTCAGCCATATTCAGCTTCCATATTCAGCCATATACAGCTTCCATATTCAGCCATATACAGCTTCCATATTCAGCCATATACAGCTTCCATATTCAGCCATATACAGCTTCCATAGTTAGCCATATACAGCTTCAATATTCAGCCATATTCAGCTTCCATATTCAGCCAAATGGAGCTTCCATATTCAGCCACATACAGCTTCCATATTCAGCCATATACAGCTTCCATATTCAGCCACATACAGCTTCCATATTCAGCCACATGGAGCTTCCAGGTAGCCTAGTGGTTAGAACGTTAGGGCGTTGGGCCGGTAACCGAAAGGTTGGTGGATCAAATCCCCGAGCTGACAAAAGGTAACATTCAAGGTAAAAAATCTGTCGTTCTGCCCCCTAAACAAGGCAGTTAACCCACTGTTCCTAGGCCATCATTGTAAATAAGAATTTGTTCTTAACTAACTTGCCTAGTTAAATTTAAAAAAATGCAGCTTCCATGTTCAGCCATGAACTGCTTCCATGTGCAGTGATAGTCTCTACTATCTATATAACGTGGGAGTTTGATAACTTATTCAGGACATATTATAAACTGGTGGACACACACTGGGGAACTGTGAAGCTGGACATATATTGGGGAAAACCTGTATACTGCCCCTCCCTCTCCCGCTCTACCCCTCCCTCTCCCGCTCTACCCCTCCCTCTCCCGCTCTGCCCCTCCCTCTCCCGCTCTACCCCTCCCTCTCCCGCTCTACCCCTCCCTCTCCCGCTCTGCCCCTCCCTCTCCCGCTCTACCCCTCCCTCTCTCCTTTCAGTACCTCCCATTATCTCACAGTGTTGAGCATTCCACTGCATTCCGTAGTGGTGACATCAACAGCTGTGTTTGTTTACAGGGCTTCTATATGGTGGGTATTCTACCCACAATGCCTCACCGAGCACAGACAGTGGCGAGAAAACACTGCACTGTAATGTACTTACCCAGCCAACACACACACACACACACACACACACACACACACACACACACACACACACACACACACACACACACAGTGATCTGATGTGACAGATGTAAGGCGTTAGAGCCAAAAGGCCTTGATCTCTGAAATTGAATTTATTATTTTTTATTTATTAAACCATTATTTAACTATTCAAGTCAGTTAAAAACAAATTCAGTTATACATTGACGGCCTACACCATCCAACCCCGGACAACTGTGGACCAATTGTGTGCCGCCCCTGTGGGACTCCCAATCAAGGCTGGATGTGAACCAGGCTGTATTTCCTTAAGTTGGAGAAGTCTTTACAAGAGCTGATATCACTTCTCGTTACCGATGCACTGAATGTACTTCTTCATGCAGCTTACCTCGGGGGTTTCAGGTAGTGGCTCATTTATCATGCAGCTTACCTGGGGGGGGTTTCAGGTAGTGGCTCAGTTATCATACAGCTTACCTGGGGGGTTTCAGGTAGTGGCTCAGTTATCATGCAGCTTACCTGGGGGGGGGGGGGGGGGGGTCAGGTAGTGGCTCAGTTATCATACAGCTTACCTGGGGGGTTTCAGGTAGTGGCTCATTTATCATGCAGCTTACCTGGGGGGTTTCAGGTAGTGGCTCAGTTATCATGCAGCTTACCTGGGGGGTTCAGGTAGTGGCTCAGTTATCATACAGCTTACCTGGGGGTGGGGGGGTCAGGTAGTGGCTCAGTTATCATGCAGCTTACCTGGGGGGTTTCAGGTAGTGGCTCAGTTATCATGCAGCTTACCTGGGGGGTTCAGGTAGTGGCTCAGTTACCATACAGCTTACCTGGGGGTGGGGGGGGGGAGGGGGGGGGGGGGGGGAGGGTAGTGGCTCAGTTATCATGCAGCTTACCTGGGGGGTTTCAGGTAGTGGCTCAGTTATCATGCAGCTTACCTGGGGGGTTTCAGGTAGTGGCTCAGTTATCATGCAGCTTACCTGGGGGGTTTCAGGTAGTGGCTCATTTATCATGCAGCTTACCTGGGGGGTTTCAGGTAGTGGCTCAGTTATAATGCAGCTTACCTGGGGGGTTTCAGGTAGTGGCTCAGTTATCATACAGTTTACCTGGGGGGTTTCAGGTAGTGGCTCATTTATCATGCAGCTTACCTGGGGGGGGTGGGGGGTTTCAGGTAGTGGCTCAGTTATCATGCAGCTTACCTGGGGGGTTTCAGGTAGTGGCTCATTTATCATGCAGCTTACCTGGGGGGTTTCAGGTAGTGGCTCAGTTATCATGCAGCTTACCTGGGGGGGTTTCAGGTAGTGGCTCAGTTATCATGCAGCTTACCTGGGGGGTTTCAGGTAGTGGCTCATTTATCATGCAGCTTACCTGGGGGGGTTTCAGGTAGTGGCTCAGTTATCATGCAGCTTACCTGGGGGGGGGGGGGGGGGGTCAGGTAGTGGCTCAGTTATCATACAGCTTACCTGGGGGGTTTCAGGTAGTGGCTCATTTATCATGCAGCTTACCTGGGGGGTTTCAGGTAGTGGCTCAGTTATCATGCAGCTTACCTGGGGGGTTCAGGTAGTGGCTCAGTTATCATACAGCTTACCTGGGGGTGGGGGGGGGGGGGGGGGTCAGGTAGTGGCTCAGTTATCATGCAGCTTACCTGGGGGGTTTCAGGTAGTGGCTCAGTTATCATGCAGCTTACCTGGGGGGTTTCAGGTAGTGGCTCAGTTATCATGCAGCTTACCTGGGGGGTTTCAGGTAGTGGCTCATTTATCATGCAGCTTACCTGGGGGGTTTCAGGTAGTGGCTCAGTTATCATGCAGCTTACCTGGGGGGTTTCAGGTAGTGGCTCAGTTATCATACAGTTTACCTGGGGGGTTTCAGGTAGTGGCTCATTTATCATGCAGCTTACCTGGGGGGGGGTGGGGGGTTTCAGGTAGTGGCTCAGTTATCATGCAGCTTACCTGGGGGGTTTCAGGTAGTGGCTCATTTATCATGCAGCTTACCTGGGGGGTTTCAGGTAGTGGCTCAGTTATCATGCAGCTTACCTGGGGGGGGGGGTTTCAGGTAGTGGCTCAGTTATCATGCAGCTTACCTGGGGGGTTTCAGGTAGTGGCTCATTTATCATGCAGCTTACCTGGGGGGGTTTCAGGTAGTGGCTCAGTTATCATGCAGCTTACCTGGGGGGTTTCAGGTAATGGCTCATTTATCATGCAGCTTACCTGGGGGGTTTCAGGTAGTGGCTCAGTTATCATACAGCTTACCTGGGGGGTTTCAGGTAGTGGCTCATTTATCATGCAGCTTACCTGGGGGGTTTCAGGTAGTGGCTCAGTTATCATACAGCTTACCTGGGGGGTTTCAGGTAGTGGCTCAGTTATCATACAGCTTACCTGGGGGGGGGTGGGGGGTTTCAGGTAGTGGCTCAGTTATCATGCAGCTTACCTGGGGGGCCGTTCCCCTGAACAAGGCAGTTAACCCACTGTTCCCCTGAGCAAGGCAGTTAACCCACTGTTCCCCTGAGCAAGGCAGTTAACCCACTGTTCCCCTGAACAAGGCAGTTAACCCACTGTACCCCTGAACAAGGCAGTTAACCCACTGTTCCCCTGAGCAGTTAACCCACTGTTCCCCTGAACAAGGCAGTTAACCCACTGTTCCCCTGAGCAGTTAACCCACTGTTCCCCTGAACAAGGCAGTTAACCCACTGTTCCCCTGAACAAGGCTGTTAACCCACTGTTCCCCTGAACAAGGCAGTTAACCCACTGTTCCCCTGAGCAAGGCAGTTAACCCACTGTTCCCCTGAGCAAGGCAGTTAACCCACTGTTCCCCTGAACAAGGCAGTTAACCCACTATTCCCCTGAACAAGGCAGTTAACCCACTGTTCCCCTGAGCAAGGCAGTTAACCCACTGTTCCCCTGAGCAAGGCAGTTAACCCACTGTTCCCCTGAACAAGGCAGTTAACCCACTATTCCCCTGAACAAGGCAGTTAACCCACTGTTCCCCTGAACAAGGCAGTTAACCCACTGTTCCCCTTAACAAGGCAGTTAACCCACTATTCCCCTGAACAAGGCAGTTAACCCACTGTTCCCCTGAACAAGGCAGTTAACCCACTGTTCCCCTGAACATGGCAGTTGACCCACTGTTCCCCTGAGCAGTTAACCCACTATTCCCCTGAACAAGGCAGTTAACCCACTGTTCCCCTGAACAAGGCAGTTAACCCACTGTTCCCCTGAGCAGTTAACCCACTGTTCACCTGAACAAGGTAGTTAACCCACTGTTCCCCTGAACAAGGCAGTTAACCCCACTGTTCCCCTGAACAAGGCAGTTAACCCACTGTTCCCCTGAACAAGGCAGTTTAAGCCACTGTTTCCCTGAACAAGGCAGTTAACCAACTGTTCCCCTGAGCAAGGCAGTTAACCCACTGTTCCCCTGAACAAGGCAGTTAACCCACTGTTCCCCTGAACAAGGCAGTTAACCCACTGTTCCCCTGAACAAGGCAGTTAACCCACTATTCCCCTGAACAAGGCAGTTAACCCACTGTTCCCCTGAACAAGGCAGTTAATACACTATTCCCCTGAACAAGGCAGTTAACCCACTGTTCCCCTGAACAAGGCAGTTAACCCACTATTCCCCTGAACAAGGCAGTTAACCCACTGTTCCCCTGAGCAAGGCAGTTAACCCACTGTTCCCCTGAGCAAGGCAGTTAACCCACTGTTCCCCTGAACAAGGCAGTTAACCCACTATTCCCCTGAACAAGGCAGTTAACCCACTGTTCCCCTGAGCAAGGCAGTTAACCCACTGTTCCCCTGAGCAAGGCAGTTAACCCACTGTTCCCCTGAACAAGGCAGTTAACCCACTGTTCCCCTGAACAAGGCAGTTAACCCACTATTCCCCCGAACAAGGCAGTTAACCCACTGTTCCCCTGAACAAGGCAGTTAACCCACTATTCCCCGGGCACTGAAGATGTGGATGTTGATTAAGGCAGCCCCCCTGCACCTCTCTGATTCAGAAGGGTTGGGTTAAATGTGGAAGACTCATTTCAGTTGTACTGACTAGGTTTCCCCTTTCCCTTTCCCCTCCAAACCTGTGGGTTTACCTGACACACACACACACTCCTCCAGACCTGTGGGTTTACCTGTCACACACACCTCCAGACCTGTGGGTTTACCTGTCACACACACCTCCAGACCTGTGGGTTTACCTGTCACACACACCTCTAGACCTGTGGGTTTACCTGTCACACACACCTCCAGCCAGACCTGTGGGTTTACCTGTCACACACCCCTCTAGACCTGTGGGTTATCCTGTCACACACCCCTCTAGACCTGTGGGTTAACCTGTCACACACTCCTCTAGACCTGTGGGTTAACCTGTCACACACTCCTCTAGACCTATGGGTTAACCTGTCACACACACCTCTAGACCTGTGGGTTATTACAGACACATCCCTCTAGACCTGTGGGTTATCCTGTCACACACCCCTCTAGACCTGTGGGTTTACCTGTCTCACACACACTCCTCTAGACCTGTGGGTTAACCTGTCACACACCCCTCTAGACCTGTGGGTTTACCTGTCTCACACACACTCCTCTAGACCTGTGGGTTAACCTGTCACAGAGACACACCCCTCTAGACCTGTGGGTTAACCTGTCACAGACACACCCCTCTAGACCTGTGGGTTTACCTGTCACACACCCCTCTAGACCTGTGGGTTTACCTGTCACACACCCCTCTAGACCTGTGGGTTTACCTGTCACACACACACCCCTCTAGACCTGTGGGTTATCCTGACACACACACACACACCTCTAGACCTGTGGGTTTACCTGTCACACACCCCTCTAGACCTGTGGGTTAACCTGTCACAGACACACCCCTCTAGACCTGTGGGTTAACCTGACACACACACACACACCTCTAGACCTGTGGGTTAACCTGTCACACACCCCTCTAGACCTGTGGGTTATCCTGTCACACACCCCTCTAGACCTGTGGGTTATCCTGTCACACACCCCTCTAGACCTGTGGGTTAACCTGTCACACACTCCTCTAGACCTGTGGGTTAACCTGTCACACACTCCTCTAGACCTGTGCGTTAACCTGTCACACACACCTCTAGACCTGTGGGTTATTACAGACACAACCCTCTAGACCTGTGGGTTATCCTGTCACGCACCCCTCTAGACCTGTGGGTTTACCTGTCTCACACACACTCCTCTAGACCTGTGGGTTAACTTGTCACACAGACACACCCCTCTAGACCTGTGGGTTTACCTGTCACACACACACCCCTCTAGACCTGTGGGTTAACCTGTCACACACCCCTCTAGACCTGTGGGTTTACCTGTCACACACCCCTCTAGACCTGTGGGTTAACCTGACACACACCCCTCTAGACCTGTGGGTTAACCTGTCACACCCCTCTAGACCTGTGGGTTTTCCTGTCACACACTCCTCTAGACCTGTGGGTTAACCTGTCACACACCCCTCTAGACTTGTGGGTTAATCTGTCACAGCCACATCCCTCTAGACCTGTGGGTTATCACAGCCACATCCCTCTAGACCTGTGGGTTATCCTCTAAACAGACTTCAGGCAGAACAGAAACCCATGTCTGCCGGCCAAATTCCATCAACCTGTCCGTATCTTTCCTATGGTGTTGTCATGTCTTTGGCATCATTAAATTGAAGACTGTTATTTTATCAAATCAATTCTCTGTAATTATTATTACGTGATTAAACTAATCATGTAAATGTAATTGACTAGGAAGTCGGGGCACCAAGGAAAATATTCAGAGTACAAAGTTATAATTTTCCTAATATAACTCTTCAGATATTTTAATATCTGATCAATTAGTCTTCTAATGAATGAATTATTCTTTACCTCACGTCAGTCTCATTCCAAACGTAGTAAATTGTTGGTTATCTGCATGAACCCAGCCTTTACTATGACTCATCCATACATCAATTGGCTTAATCATTTATTTACTAACTAAATAAATAAAATGCATAAACAAACAAACAGTAGCTATGGTTACAGGGAAATGATAGGGGAGGTTCCCTAGTGGGCTAAGCCGATATGACGGGGGAACTGGGTGTGGACTGGGAAGTGGGTGTGGACTGAGAAGGGGGTGTGGACTGGGAAGTGGGTGTGGACTGAAAAGGGGGTGTGGACTGAGAAGGGGGTGTGGACTGAGAAGGGGGTGTGGACTGAGAAGGGGGTGTGGACTGAGAAGGGGGTGTGGACTGGGAAGTGGGTGTGGACTGGGAAGTGGGTGTGGACTGAGAAGGGGGTGTGGACTGGGAAGTGGGTGTGGACTGAGAAGGGGGTGTGGACTGAGAAGGGGGTGTGGACTGAGAAGGGGGTGTGGACTGAGAAGGGTGGGAAAGACAAGAGTCACTACACAGTTGATAATGATATTGATTGAAATGCTAATCCTTTGCACATGAACGCTCACTCATTCAGGAATAAATTGCAATCAATATATATATTTACGCTCAGGGTGTTGTCGGGATCTCTGTTGGAATCGTCCGTCTTTCTGTTGGAAAGTTCCTCTGATCGTCTCTCTGCTTCCATGAAGTCTCTTTCGTGGTTCGACTGGATACTTCAGAGTAACATTCAGAAATGTTCTTGTAGAATAGATGTTTCGGTGGTTGTTGGTCTTCGCATTCAATGGTACATCATTTCTAGTTGCAGGCTAGTAATTAGTATTGAAGAGTTGCTCTTATTCTGGCGGGATCGATAGTCTCAGAGTTTAACCATTTCCACCCGTGTAGCCAGTGCTCCATGTGGTTTGGTTAGGAATTCAACAACCATTACAACCTTAGCTTATACTGAGGTTTTTGTGATCTCTACTCAAACCTTCGCCCCCTCAGCTTACCGAGTTACGCATGGTCTAAAGTGCATTTCTTCAGGTGGGGGTTTTATTCAGAACAGCAGAAAAGGGCTGTCCCATGACGTCAGATCAACGTTTGTGCTCACGGGGGCGGGCCATTGACTTAGTTCAACTTTAAAGGGAATACAATTCTCTCACATGAATGGTTTAAAATCACATTACATCATTTCACAAATAGTTTCATCTTTACTCCTTCGTTTTATACAGTGATTAGATGCAAACCTCATGATGGAGGCTCCTGTATGAACAGAGTTACGGTAATGTGGCCGTATTGTCTTTCACGAGGTCACAAACATGAAACAAAATGGACCGGGTCGTACCTGGCTTCTCCACCGACCGTTTACACATTCTCCAAAACATGGACATTGTTCAGTTCTCAAGTTCTGTGATGTAGAAGAAGTTCCTTTGTTCTACTGTGAAACTCTCTCTCTATATATATATACTGCCTGGCCATGAGGAGAGAGTCTCCTCCAGGAATTTACGACCTGAGATAACAGAACCTGGATGTAGGGGTAAGAGAGAGGTGGTGAGAGAGAGGGGGGATGGTACGCGCTATATCCAAAGAGGGTAACGTTATGACAGTGTCTACGGTTAAAGGTAGAAAAAATGGTTGATATCGGTTCAGTTCAAATCAAATTGTATTGGTCACATCCACGTGTTTAGCAGATGTAATTGCGGCTGTAGTTCAGGATGTGTGCTATTCTGCGTGATGACATAAAGCAGATGTAAGTGGTTATTTGCGTTCATTGGGTGACAAAACCGTTGGACAGTGTGAGATGTCATTTCTGTTGAAGTAACAGTTATATTTTATTGCCTTGCGATAATGTAGTTACTGTTGATAATGTAGTTACTGTTGATAATGTAGTTACTGTTGATAATGTAGTTACTGTTGATAATGTAGTTACTGTTGATAATGTAGTTACTGTCAATAATGTGCCGTAGTTACCGTCAATAATGTACTTACTGTTGATAATGTAGTTACTGTCAATAATGTGCTGTACTTACTGTTGATAATGTACTTACTGTTGATAATGTTGCCACTGTCATTAATGTAGTCACTGTTGATAATGTAGTTACTGTTAATTATGTAGTTACAGACAATAACGTAGCTACTGTTGATAATGTACTTACTGTGAATAATGTAGCTACTGTTGATAATGTAGTTATTGTTGATAATGTAGTCACAGTTAATAATGTAGTCACGGTTGATAAAGTCGTCACTGTTGATAATGTAGCTACCTCTGAATAACATAATCTGATAGGAGCACACAATCACTTCCTCTGACATCACCAACAGATGTTACATAACCAGAAGTCTAACCAACATGGAACCAGTCGGACAGGAAACTAACAACCTGAATGAATCATTGTGGGCTCCAGATAATGTAGTTACCAGGCTCTGTTGTGTAATTCATTTTTGGGAACCAAAATAAAACTGGTAAATGAACCACCAGGCAAATAGACTGTATTCATTACCCTTGATCAGAGCAGCCAAACACGACCTAACACAGTGTTAATGAGGGTTGGATAGAGGCCATCTCCAGCTCTCTCTAATGGGCATGACTCACTCGTTTACAGGCAGCAGCAACAACCAGGCTGATATGTCTCCATCCCAAATGGACTCACTCATTTACAGGCAGCAGCAACAACCAGGCTGATATGTCTGCATCCCAAATGGAACCCTATTCCCTATATAGTGCACTACTTTTGACCAGGGTCCATAGGGCTCTGGATAAAAGTAGTGCACTAAATAGGGAATAGGGTGCCATTTGGAAGGTAGCCTATCCCTTGATTAGATCCATGGGACAACTCTCTCATTGGCTTTCCACCCCCAGGATATGTGTTAACAGCCAGTACTAACCACTAATATAACCCCTCTGTGCTAGCAGCTAGCATAGCAGCATGTGGTCTCCTGTATGGGTGGTCTGTCTGCTTCAGTTGACATGGGGGACTCATTTGAACTTTGGCTGTGATGGTAATGTCTGTTGGACTGAACTGAGAGGTGAGGAGACAGACAGACAGACAGCAGTGATGGTAATGTCTGTTGGACTGAACTGAGAGGTGAGGAGACAGCACTGACCTTTAGGGATCTCTTGCTCTAATACAGACAGACAGACGGACGGACGGACGGACGGACGGACGGAGACAGACAGACAGACAGACAGACAGACAGACAGACAGACGGAGACAGACAGACAGACAGACAGACCAAATCCTCCTCCCTCTCCTTTAGTCTCTCCCTGGCTACAAACACACATCTCCTGAGAGGAGGAGAGTTGCCGAGCTCTACTGATGCTGACTGAGGAGATGTATGTCGAGTCACACGGTATGTAACTGATGAAAAGGAAAGGAAGGAAAGTCTAAAACCGGTCGAGGATGATGCTGTTTTCTTTCCATTATCATGGCTATGGGTTCGTCCTGAAATATCATCCTATTTCCTATATAGCGCACTACTTTAGACTAAGCCTCTGGTCAAAAGTAGTGCACTACGAAGGCAATAGCGTGTCATTTGGAATGCATTTTATGGATTTTTATCACCATGGTGATTGTTTATCATGGACTCCATCTGATCAACCTCATCACCTCTTATTCCTAACTGGAGCAACCCTTCTCACCATGTTCTTTATGAGAACCCTTCTCACCATGTTCTTTATGAGAACACTTCTCACCATGTTCTTTATGAGAACCCTTCTCACCATGTTCTTTATGAGAACCCTTCTCACCATGTTCTTTATGAGAACCCTTCTCACCATGTTCTTTATGAGAACACTTCTCACCATGTTCTTTATGAGAACACTTCTCACCATGTTCTTTATGAGAACACCATGGTGACACATCTGTCACCATCGTTACGCACATCTGTCACCATCGTTACGCACAAGTGTCAGCATCGTTACGCACACCTGTCACCATCGTTACGCACACCTGTCACCATCGTTACGCACACCTGTCACCATCGTTACGCACACCTGTCACCATCGTTACACACATCTGTCACCATCGTTACGCTCACCTGTCACCATCGTTACGCTCATATCAGCGCTTCTTTGGACTCACCTGGACTCCTTAACTTTGTTGATTGCCTCCTTCCCATATCTGTCTGTTCCTCGGTTTGATCCCCGTGTCAGCATTAACATCATTATGTTTCGCCTGTCCAGACGCTCTCTGTGTTTTGTTTCATGTCTGTTATTTATTAAATATTCACTCTATGTTGCTTGCTTCTCGTCTCCCAGCGTCTGTCCTCGAAGGGCATTAATAGGGAGTTGGTCCTCCCCTTTGCTGCTATAACAGCCTCCACTCCTCTGGGAAGGATTTCCACTAGATGTAAGAACATTGCTGCGATAACAGCCTCCACTCCTCTGGGAAGGCTTTCTACTAGATGTTGGAACATTGCTGCTATAACAGCCTCCACTCTTCTGGGAAGGCTTTCCACTAGATGTAGGAACATTGCTGCTATAACAACCTCCACTCTTCTGGGAAGGCTTTCCACTAGATGTAAGAACATTGCTGCTATAACAACCTCCACTCCTCTGGGAAGGCTTTCCACTAGATGTTGGAACATTGCTGCTATAACAGCCTCCAATCCTCTGGGAAGGCTTTCCACTAGATGTTGGAACATTGCTGCTATAACAGCCTCCACTCCTCTGGGAAGGCTTTCCACTAGATGTAGGAACATTGCTGCGATAACAGCCTCCACTCCTCTGGGAAGGCTTTCTACTAGATGTTGGAACATTGCTGCGATAACAGCCTCCACTCCTCTGGGAAGGCTTTCTACTAGATGTTGGAACATTGCTGCTATAACAGCCTCCACTCCTCTGGGAAGGCTTTCCACTAGATGTAGGAACATTGCTGCGATAACAGCCTCCACTCCTCTGGGAAGGCTTTCCACTAGATGTAGGAACATTGCTGCGATAACAGCCTCCACTCCTCTGGGAAGGCTTTCTACTAGATGTAGGAACATTGCTGCTATAACAGCCTCCACTCCTCTGGGAAGGCTTTCCACTAGATGTTGGAAGATTGCTGCAGGGACTTGATTCCGTTCAGCCACGGGGTGACAGGTAGCCTAGTGGTTAGAGCGTTGGGCCAGTAACCGGAATGTTGCTAGATTGAATCCCCGAGCTGACAAGGTAAAACTCTGTCGTTCTGCCCCTGAACAAGGCAGTCAACCCAGTAATTCCTAGGCTGTCATTGTAAATAAGAATTTGTTCTTAACTGACTTGCCTTGATAAATAAAGGTGGGGAAAAAAGAGCATTAGTGAGGTCGGACACCGATGTTGGGCGATTAGGCCTGGAACTTTGTTGCCACAAAGATGGAAGCACAGAATTGTCTAGAATGTCATTGTAAGCTGTAGCGTTAATATTTCCCTTCTCTGGAGGCCCGAACCATGAAAAACAGCCCCAGAACATTATTGCTCCTCCACAAAACTGTAGAGTTGGCACTATGCTTTGGGTGCAGGTAACGTTCTCCTGGCATCTTGGCTAACCCAGATTCGTCCATCGGACTGCCAGATTGTGCTTCATCAGTCCAAAGAACACGTTTCCACTGCTCCACAGTCCAATGGCAGGGAGCTTTACACCTCTCCAGCCGACACTTGGCATTGCGCATGGAGTTTCCATGGAACAGTTCTTGTCTTGACGTTGCTTCCAGAGGCAGATTAGAACTCAGTAGTGAGTGTTGCAACCGAGGACAGGCGATTTTTACGCACTACGTGCAGCACTCGGTGGTCCCGTTCTGTGAGCTTGTGTGGCCTACTACTTCGCAGCTGAGGCGTTGTTGCTCCTCGACGTTTCCACATCACAATAACAGCACTTACAGTTGACCGGGGCAGCTCTAGCAGGGCAGACATTTGACGAACTGACTTGTTGGAAAGGTGGCATCCTGGCATCCACGTTGAAAATCACTGAGCTCTTCAGCAAGACCATTATACTGCCAATGTTTGTCTATGGAGATTGCATGGCCATGTGCTCGATTTTATACACCTGTCAGCAGCAGGTGGGGCTGAAATAGCCGAATCCACTAATTTGAAGGGGTGTCCACATACTTTTGTATATACACTGCTCAAAAAAATAAAAGGAACATTTAAACAACACAATGTAACTCCAAGTCAATCACACTTCTGTGAAATCAAACTGTCCACTTAGGAAGTAACACTGATTGACAATACATTTCACATGCTGTTGTGCAAATGGAATAGACAACAGGTGGAAATTATAGGCAATCAGCAAGACTCCCCCAATAAAGGAGTGGTTCTGCAGGTGGTGACCAGACCGCTTCTCAGTTCCTATGCTTCCTGGCTGATGTTTTGGTCACTTTTGAATGCTGGCGGTGCTTTCACTCTAGTGGTAGCATGAGACGGAGTCTACAACCCACACAAGTGGCTCAGGTCGTGCAGCTCATCCAGGATAGCACATCAATGCGAGCTGTGGCAAGAAGGTTTGCTGTGTCTGTCAGCGTAGTGTCCAGAGCATGGAGGCGCTACCAGGAGACAGGCCAGTACATCAGGAGACGTGGAGGAGGCCGTAAGAGGGCAACAACCCAGCAGCAGGACCGCTACCTCCGCCTTTGTGCAAGGAGGAGCAGGAGGAGCACTGCCAGAGCCCTGCAAAATGACCTCCAGCAGGCCACAAATGTGCATGTGTCTGCTCAAATGTGCATGTGTCTGCTCTGTCAGAAACAGACTCCATTAGGGTGGTATGAGGGCCCGACGTCCACAGGTGGGGGTTGTGCTTACAGCCCAACACCGTGCAGGACGTTTGGCATTTGCCAGAGAACACCAAGATTGGCAAATTCGCCACTGGTGCACTGTGCTCTTCACAGATGAAAGCAGGTTCACACTGAGCACATGTGACAGACGTGACAGTCTGGAGACGCCGTGGAGAACGTTCTGCTGCCTGCAACATCCTCCAGCATGACCGGTTTGGCGGTGGGTCAGTCATGGTGTGGGGTGGCATTTCTTTGGGGGGCCGCACAGCCCTCCATGTGCTCGCCAGAGGTAGCCTGACTGCCATTAGGTACCGAGATGAGATCCTCAGACCCCTTGTGAGACCATATGCTGGTGCGGTTGGCCCTGGGTTCCTCCTAATGCAAGACAATAGACCTCATGTGGCTGGAGTGTGTCAGCAGTTCCTGCAAGAGGAAGGCATTGATGCTATGGACTGGCCCGCCCGTTCCCCAGACCTGAATCCAATTGAGCACATCTGGGACATCATGTCTCGCTCCATCCACCAACGCCACGTTGCACCACAGACTGTCCAGGAGTTGGCGGATGCTTTAGTCCAGGTCTGGGAGGAGATCCCTCAGGAGACCATCCGCCACCTCATCAGGAGCATGCCCAGGCGTTGTAGGGAGGTCATACAGGCACGTGGAAGCCACACACACTACTGAGCCTCATTTTGACTTGTTTTAAGGACATTACATCAAAGTTGGATCAGCCTGTAGTGTGGTTTTCCACTTTAATTTTGAGTGTGACTCCAAATCCAGACCTCCATGGGTTGATAAATTTGATTTCCATTGCTCATTTTTGTGTGATTTTGTTGTCAGCACATTCAACTATGTAAAGAAAAAAGTATTTAATAAGAATATTTCATTCATTCAGATCTAGGATGTGTTATTTTAGTGTTCCCTTTATTTTTTTGAGCAGTGTATATAGTGCGTGAGTGTGTGTGTCGGCATTACTCTGTCCTGTAATGCATTTCTCTGCACCAGACGCTATGTGAAACAGCCAGCCAGTGTACAGCCCAGAGGTCTCTGGCCAGAGCTCCAGGCTCCACCCCCGTCTCATGACTGGCTGTTGTGTCATACGGTATTCTTAGAGGGAGTCAACTGAGGCAAAGCCCTCAGCCCAAAGGACAAGTTTCAACCTCTATCTATTCAATATGAAAACACACAGAGCTGTGTGCTAGTGGCTAGTACTCTATCTATTTAATATGAAAACACACAGAGCTGTGTGCTAGTGGCTAGTACTCTATCTATTCAATATAAAAACACACAGAGCTGTGTGCTAGTGGCTAATACTCTATCTATTCAATATGAAAACACACAGAGCTGTGTGCTAGTGGCTAATACTCTATCTATTCAATATGAAAACACACAGAGCTGTGTGCTAGTGGCTAGTACTCTATCTATTCAATATGAAAACACACAGAGCTGTGTGCTAGTGGCTAGTACTCTATTCAATATGAAAACACACAGAGCTGTGTGCTAGTGGCTAGTACTCTATCTATTCAATATGAAAACACACAGAGCTGTGTGCTAGTGGCTAGTACTCTATCTATTCAATATGAAAACACACAGAACTGTGTGCTAGTGGCTAGTACTCTATCTATTCAATATGAAAACACACAGAGCTGTGTGCTAGTGGCTTGTACTCTATCTATTCAATATGAAAACACACAGAGCTGTGTGCTAGTGGCTAGTACTCTATCTATTCAATATGAAAACACACAGAACTGTGTGCTAGTGGCTAGTACTCTATCTGTTTAATATGAAAACACACAGAGCTGTGTGCTAGTGGCTAGTACTCTATCTATTCAATATGAAAACACACAGAGCTGTGTGCTAGTGGCTTGTACTCTATCTATTCAATATGAAAACACACAGAGCTGTGTGCTAGTGGCTAGTACTCTATCTATTCAATATGAAAACACACAGAGCTGTGTGCTAGTGGCTAGTACTCTATCTATTCAATATGAAAACACACAGAACTGTGTGCTAGTGGCTAGTACTCTATCTATTCAATATGAAAACACACAGAGCTGTGTGCTAGTGGCTAGTACTCTATCTATTCAATATGAAAACACACAGAGCTGTGTGCTAGTGGCTTGTATCGATGTAAGAAATGACAGTACTTTGGTCAATGATGATTCGTTGTAAAAAATATATCAATATATGACTTAGTCAGAACTAAGAAATGAGTTGTACAACTAGATGTAATGAAGTCTTTACTGAAGCAAACCGTACATCGATTCAAGTGCTTTGGACCTCATTCCCTGACGACATTTAACCTGGAACGACACTTCCTGTGACAAATAACCACCAGTAAACAATTCATTTATAAAGATGGACATTAAAACTTTTTTATTTAATAACATTTTCCCGGCCACAACAATAAAATTTAACAAATAATCACAAAAAAAAGAGTGACCTTCCATTAGCTGTACATTACATACACTATAGTAAAACTGACCGAGCTTAAAACCCACTACAACATTCATGTAGTGCTTCCAGCAGCATTTTACCAAAGACAAAGACATTATACATATGTACAAATCCACATTGAATCCATCGGAAATTTCACATATGTACAGCGTACGTGGCTGTGGTAAAGAGTACTAACATCTATCAACGTTGTTGCTCGGTTCAAGATTCTGTTTTTTTTTTAACTTCCTTCTTCTAAAAGTTGTGTAGTAGTAACTCTAGAGACTGTCTTCTAAAAGTTGTGTAGTTGAACTCTAGAGACTGTCTTCTAAAAGTTGTGTAGTAGAACTCTAGAGACTGTCTTCTAAAAGTTGTGTAGTAGAGCTCCCGAGACTGTCTTCTAAAAGTTGTGTAGTAGAACTCTAGAGACTGTCTTCTAAAAGTTGTGTAGTAGAACTCTAGAGACTGTCTTCTAAAAGTTGTGTAGTAGAACTCTAGAGACTGTCTTCTAAAAGTTGTGTAGTAGTAACTCTAGAGACTGTCTTCTAAAAGTTGTGTAGTAGTAACTCTAGAGACTGTCTTCTAAAAGTTGTGTAGTAGAACCCTAGAGACTGTCTTCTAAAAGTTGTGTAGTAGAGCTCTCGAGACTGTCTTCTAAAAGTTGTGTAGTAGAACTCTAGAGACTGTCTTCTAAAAGTTGTGTAGTAGAGCTCTCGAGACTGTCTTCTAAAAGTTGTGTAGTAGAGCTCTAGAGACTGTCTTCTAAAAGTTGTGTAGTAGAACTCTAGAGACTGTCTTCTAAAAGTTGTGTAGTAGTAACTCTAGAGACTGTCTTCTAAAAGTTGTGTAGTAGTAACTCTAGAGACTGTCTTCTAAAAGTTGTGTAGTTGAACTCTAGAGACTGTCTTCTAAAAGTTGTGTAGTAGAACTCTAGAGACTGTCTTCTAAAAGTTGTGTAGTAGAGCTCTCGAGACTGTCTTCTAAAAGTTGTGTAGTAGAACTCTAGAGACAGTCTTCTAAAAGTTGTGTAGTAGAGCTCTAGAGACTGTCTTCTAAAAGTTGTGTAGTAGAGCTCTCGAGACTGTCTTCTAAAAGTTGTGTAGTAGAGCTCTCGAGACTGTATTCTAAAAGTTGTGTAGTAGAGCTCTCGAGACTGTCTTCTAAAAGTTGTGTAGTAGAGCTCTAGAGACTGTCTTCTAAAAGTTGTGTAGTAGAGCTCTAGAGACTGTCTTCTAAAAGTTGTGTAGTAGTAACTCTAGAGACTGTCTTCTAAAAGTTGTGTAGTAGAGCTCTAGAGACTGTCTTCTAAAAGTTGTGTAGTAGAGCTCTCGAGACTGTCTTCTAAAAGTTGTGTAGTAGAGCTCTCGAGACTGTCTTCTAAAAGTTGTGTAGTAGAGCTCTAGAGACTGTCTTCTAAAAGTTGTGTAGTAGAACTCTCGAGACTGTCTTCTAAAAGTTGTGTAGTAGAACTCTCGAGACTGTCTTCTAAAAGTTGTGTAGTAGAGCTCTAGAGACTGTCTTCTAAAAGTTGTGTAGTAGAGCTCTAGAGACTGTCTTCTAAAAGTTGTGTAGTAGAACTCTCGAGACTGTCTTCTAAAAGTTGTGTAGTAGAGCTCTAGAGACTGTCTTCTAAAAGTTGTGTAGTAGTAACTCTAGAGACTGTCTTCTAAAAGTTGTGTAGTAGAACTCTAGAGACAGTCTTCTAAAAGTTGTGTAGTAGAACTCTAGAGACTGTCTTCTAAAAGTTGTGTAGTAGAGCTCTCGAGACTGTCTTCTAAAAGTTGTGTAGTAGAGCTCCCGAGACTGTCTTCTAAAAGTTGTGTAGTAGAACTCTAGAGACTGTCTTCTAAAAGTTGTGTAGTAGAACTCTCGAGACAGTCTTCTAAAAGTTGTGTAGTAGAGCTCTCGAGACTGTCTTCTAAAAGTTGTGTAGTAGAACTCTCGAGACAGTCTTCTAAAAGTTGTGTAGTAGAGCTCTCGAGAGAGTCAATAGTTAAAATTCTTACAAGTAGCAAAAAAAACATATTTTAAAAAAATGTCATTTTCAAAACATTTACAATATAGCCAAATGCCTGATTCTGCCACAGCTATGTTACCTTACCGTGGAGCAGCACATTGGGCTGACTGACACACCGACTATAGACTGCAGATTGTGATAGGACAGTTGACACTGCACTGAAAAGAAGCTACATCCAACTGTGTGGAGCACACAGAGGTTTGGAGTTGTGCTACGCCGTTCAGACAGCGGTGTAATAAAATAAACACTGTACTCCATCTCTCTACTTCCTTCTCAGCTGAAGACAAGCATTCTCCAGACAGATAGATAGAGATATAGATAGAGATATAGATAGATATGGCCCTTGAATGACCAAAAGTGGTTTGAGTGCCTCTTATTTTTCTGAGTAAAAAAAATGAGGCAAAATCCACTGGCTTCATTTCCTCATAGCCACAAAACGTAGAAAGAAATGCACTTTGGTATGTAACCAAATGCCCTGGGTTATTCACATCACAATAAGAAGATATATCTATCACAACAGTCTGAGGTAAAGATTAAAATGTATTTTTGTCCTTCTCTCCGGGAGTGATAAAATGAAGCTAACAGCTGTAACCCCTTGAATTGTTTTGATGTTAAGACAAGACAGAGGCTGTCAGTTCCTCAACCCTTTCAGAGCATAAGGTCATTGCTTCTTACTAAGCGTTCCCTGTTGGCAAAGGGTGTTTCCAGGTGAGAGTTAGTCATCCCGAAAGATCTGACGCTCTGCCTCGAAAACTGCACGGCTGTTTCCCGAAATTGCACCCTATTCCCTATATAGTTCACTACTTTTGACCAGAGCCCTATCAAAAGTAGTGCACTATATAGGGAAATAGGGTGCCATTGTGGATGTGACCCATGTAATACCTGTCGTTGTGCGGCCGCTTGGCTTTCTCCTCGCTACCACATCAGAGGTTAAGCAAAGGAAGACTGTCTTTGGGCTTGAAGAAAACATCCATGAAAATGACTGTAAACATTTCACACATCTGTGAAATGGATGTATGTTCAGGGGAGATGTGCTGTAGGTAGGTGTATGTAGGGGAATGAAGTCATTATGTTACTGGTCTTGGGTTACTAAATGAATGGCATTAATAACCAAAGGCACATTGTATTCGACCTAAGGACACGATTCCTCCCGACTATCAATCCACAAAACAACTACAATAAAAAAAAAGTCAAAAGAACGTTGTGACCCCGCCCCCTGTCCTGCCCCTCCCCGCTGATGTTCTCCAATCAGCAGGTGGCAATGGGTTCCAAAGGGGGCGGGGCTACTGAGCAGTGTGCAGCTGGCCCTGGCAGGCACTGAACCAATCATCAGCGGGGCAGGCCGGGGCTCTACTCCCTGACCTGATGAGGTCACCAGGTCGTCCATCCAATCCCCGGCCAGCCACACCTGTTCGGAACTCCAATCAAACAGAGTCTTCTGCTCCGTGTCCTGGAGCCTCCAAGTATCCACACAGTGACCGTCTGATAGGATCCCATAGTATAGTTCTTGTGCATTAGGTCATAAGTCGCTCCGTGGTTACCGACCGTCCAACCAGACAACAACACAACATTCTGTTCTATTCAGCCCTAAGTTCAGTATAATATCTTTTAGATTCCCTCTTTTATTTGACAATATTGTTTTATGTGAAATAAACAAGTACAACTTTGACAAAAGCTTTAAAGAAGCCTCAGTCTGATTTATGGTTAACTAATAAAAACCTTTGTCAAATACTTTGGAAAATCTGAAGGTTCAACACATTTGGGGAAAATGTTCATTACTAGGTTCATAGGAGTCTGTTTTACAGGTTGCCTTTCACATAAAGCAAAGGGGGATATGGGAACACTTTTTTTTGGCTGTGCAAGGGAACAAGCGTTTTAGGAATTTACACTCTGGCCAGAGACACGTATCGGTTCACTACTGAAAATAATGCTAAAGAAACGATCAAATGAAAAATAAAACTCTACAACTCTACAGTCGCAACAGTCAACATGGTATAAACTAAGCAATTCAAAAAAGCTACATGAGTCAACCTTTAGTCCTGATTAATCAGCGTGCTTTATAACCACGTGTTATAACACTAACTGTCTTTCACTACAACCCGGAGTATTACTGAGACCACCCGGGCTCTGAAGAACTATTCAGAATTACTGAGACAACCCCAGGCTCTGAAGAACTATTCAGAATTACTGAGACAACCCCAGGCTCTGAAGAACTATTCAGAATTACTGAGACAACCCGGGCTCTGAAGAACTATTCAGAATTACTGAGACAACCCCAGGCTCTGAAGATCACCTTCTAGTCAGAATTACTGAGACAACCCCAGGCTCTGAAGATCACCTATTCAGAATTACTGAGACCACCCGGGCTCTGAAGAACTATTCAGAATTACTGAGACAACCCCAGGCTCTGAAGATCACCTTCTAGTCAGAATTACTGAGACAACCCCAGGCTCTGAAGATCACCTATTCAGAATTACTGAGACCACCCCAGGCTCTGAAGAACTATTCAGAATTACTGAGAGAACCCCAGGCTCTGAAGAACTATTCAGAATTACTGAGACAACCCCAGGCTCTGAAGAACTATTCAGAATTACTGAGACCACCCGGGCTCTGAAGAACTATTCAGAATTACTGAGACAACCCCAGGCTCTGAAGATCACCTATTCAGAATTACTGAGACCACCCGGGCTCTGAAGAACCATTCAGAATTACTGAGACCACCCGGGCTCTGAAAAACTATTCAGAATTACTGAGACAACCCCAGGCTCTGAAGAACTATTCAGAATTACTGAGACAACCCCAGGCTCTGAAGATCACCTTCTAGTCAGAATTACTGAGACAACCCCAGGCTCTGAAGATCACCTTCTAGTCAGAATTACTGAGACCACCTGGGCTCTGAAGATCACCTATTCAGAATTACTGAGACCACCCCAGGCTCTGAGGAAGACCTTCTATTCAGTATTACTGAGACAACCCCAGGCTCTGAAGAACACCTTCTAGTCAGAATTACTGAGACCACCCCAGGCTCTGAGGAAGACCTTCTATTCAAGTATATGCAGTCATGCCCATGTAGTAAGCACCTCATCGACCTACCAGCCCCAACCTACCTACCCAGCCTGACCCTAGATCAGTCTTTCAACACAGACACAGTCCTCTCTGATGAGGACATTATAATATCCACAGTCCTTCACAGACACAGTCCTCTCTGATGAGGACATTATAATATCCACAGTCCTTCAACACAGACACAGTCCTCTCTGATGAGGACATTATAATATCCACAGTCCTTCATCACAGACACAGTCCTCTCTGATGAGGACATTATAATATCCACTGTCCTTCAACACAGACACAGTCCTCTCTGATGAGGACATTATAATATCCACTGTCCTTCAACACAGACACAGTCCTCTCTGATGAGGACATTATAATATCCACAGTCCTTCAACACAGACAGTCCTCTCTGACAAGGACATTATAATATCCACAGTCCTTCATCACAGACACAGTCCTCTCTGATGAGGACATTATAATATCCACAGTCCTTCAACACAGACACAGTCCTCTCTGACGAGGACATTATAATATCCACAGTCCTTTATCACAGACACAGTCCTCTCTGATGAGGACATTATAATATCCACAGTCCTTCATCACAGACACAGTCCTCTCTGATGAGGACATTATAATATCCACAGTCCTTCAACACAGACACAGTCCTCTCTGATGAGGACATTATAATATCCACAGTCCTTCAACACAGACACAGTCCTCTCTGATGAGGACATTATAATATCCACAGTCCTTCAACACAGACACAGTCCTCTCTGATGAGGACATTATAATATCCACAGTCCTTCATCACAGACACAGTCCTCTCTGATGAGGACATCATCACAAAGCCACTTCACCTCAGCTCTACTCTGCCTCAGCACATTTAGTTTCTAATCATCCATTAATCTGATAGAACAAAACAAAGTAGACATTTTTGCTCCAAAATCCTCTTTACATCCATTGTCAAATAAAAAGCACCATTGTTTTGCAGTGAAGATATATATTTCACAGCAGCTGTACCAAGGAATAGCACCTAATAACTTATTATGTTGACATCTCATAATTTGATAGATGCCCTTCTCTCCCCTCCCCTTCTCCCCTCCTCTCCCCTCTTTTCTCCCCTCCTCTCCCTCTTCTCTCCCCTCCCCTCCTCTCCTCTCTTCTATCCCCTCCCCTCCTCTCCCTCTCCCTCTCCCCTCCCCTCCCCTCCCCTCCCCTCCTCTCCCCTCCCCTCCTCTCCCTCTTCTCTCCCCTCCCCTTCTCCCATCCCCTCCCCTCCTCTCCCCTCCTCTCTTCTATCCCCTCCCCTCCCCTCCTCTCCCCTCCCCTTCTCCCATCCCCTCCCCTCCTCTCCCCTCCTCCTCTCTGTCAGAGCACATTATTCCGTGTATCACTCCCTTGTTTCTGGTACAGGTGAAAACAAGACAAACCTGCACTAATTTTCCCCCTCGTTCTAGTTCAGTTGTTTAAGGAATGTCAAGAGAATTACAGGCATAGTCTGTCAGGTAAACGAATGCTTCCACACCGCGGTCCAACCTCTCACTTTAACTCTTAACAGTCTTAAAACAGCCACTTTCCATCCTCGCATTTATTTGACCAAAACCTCATCTCAGATACTATGATCTTAGCTTATATAAAATAAAAAAACACCTTTCTCACAGCTATTTAATGTCACTATATCAATCGGATAAGGTAGAGAAGCAGAGCCTAAATATCTTCAGACTGTCTGATATGAGTTAGTTATGTTATGTAGTTATGTATTACGCCATGTGTTCATCGTGGCCAGCCACCCATTCTGTTATTCTACACTATCGTGCCCAGGTTATCAGTCTCTGCTTGGGCCAGATTGTGTGAACGGTAGCCACCTGCTCCATCATAGCACACAGTCCTGAGACTAAACACCTAAAAGATATGAGTTAGTTATCGCCATGTGTTCATCGTGGCCAGCCACCCATTCTGTTATTCTACACTATCATGCCCAGGTTATGAGTCTCTGCTTGGGCCAGATTTGTGTGAACGGTAGCCACCTGCTCCATCATAGCACACAGTCCTGAGACTAAACACCTAAAAGATATGAGTTAGTTATCGCCATGTGTTCATCGTGGCCAGCCACCCATTCTGTTATTCTACACTATCATGCCCAGGTTATGAGTCTCTGCTTGGGCCAGATTTGTGTGAACGGTAGCCACCTGCTCCATCATAGCACACAGTCCTGAGACTAAACACCTAAAAGATATGAGTTAGTTATCGCCATGTGTTCATCGTGGCCAGCCACCCATTCTGTTATTCTACACTATCGTGCCCAGGTTATGAGTCTCTGCTTGGGCCAGATTGTGTGAACGGTAGCCACCTGCTCCATCATAGCACACAGTCCTGAGACTAAACACCTAAAAGATATGAGTTAGTTATCGCCATGTGTTCATCGTGGCCAGCCACCCATTCTGTTATTCTACACTATCATGCCCAGGTTATGAGTCTCTGCTTGGGCCAGATTGTGTGAACGGTAGCCACCTGCTCCATCATAGCACACAGTCCTGAGACTAAACACCTAAAAGCATTGTTCCCTTCATGATGACCACTTTCATGTTTATCTCTTGTTTATATTGAAATAAAAGCTGCTACAGAGCTACTAAACAATGACGCGGTGAATTAATAACGCTGAATAAACCCCTCTGTCTAAAAAAAACACACTGTTGAGTACTGTGACTGGTACTGTCCGTCTGTCTAAAAAACCACACTGTTGAGTACTGTGACTGGTACTGTTCAGGCTTCCCCGGTTGTTTTTCTCTCTCTCGGAGACACAATCATCTCTCCATTTAAAAAAAACAAACCAAAACCAGTAAGAAGAGATATCCTAGATTAGACAACGAACTAGCTGTCGTTTACAGTTTCTTCAACTGACTAGTTTTGGCAACACTGTCCTCTGTTGGATGTTCCCGTTAGCGTCCGTCATTTGTGCCAGGTTAGTCCTTATCTTGGAGGTGGAGCCCGAGGTGGGAGGTAATTTGGAGATTGATGTGATAGCGCCAGAGCCCCCGTCTGTGATACGCTTCACCGCTGTTTTGTCCCCCGTGGGAGGTTTGGGCAAGCGCCTCCTGAGCCAGGGGTGTCTGAGGGCCTGGCTGGGGGACATGCGCACGGCAGGGTCCCACTCCAGACACTGCTTGATGAAGTCCAGGAACAGGGGGTCGTCGCAGCCCTTCAAGGCCGTCACCCACTCCTTGCTCCCCGGGGGTCCCCTCAGTTTGCCCCGGCGGGAGCGCCCCCCGTTCAGCACCACCGAGCCGTCCGGCAGGGTCGTCACCGCGCAGTACCGGGGGTAACCCTTGGAGCTCACAAAGTTCTTGGCTCTCTTGGAAGAGTCCAGAAGTTTCTGCGAGGGCATGCCCAGCAGCTCGATGACGCATGCCAGTTGGTCCCCTTCATCTTCGCCCGGCAGAAGAGGGTACCCAGTGAGCAACTCCGCTAAGATGCAGCCCAGGCTCCACATGTCAATAGGCATCCCATAGCGTGACCCCAGGATGACCTCGGGAGCTCTGTAAAAACGAGACTGGATGTAGGTGTAAACCCGCTGGTGCTCGTAGCAGCTGGAGCCAAAGTCGATGACCTTGATCCCGCTGCGTCCCTGCTGCTTCAGGAGAATGTTCTCTGGCTTCAGGTCACAGTGGATGATACGGTTCTTGTGCAGCGAGTCCAGACACTGCAGGATAGAGTGGGCGAACTTCCTGACGAGCGGCAAGCTGAAGCCCTGGAACTTGTTCTTCTTGATGAGCTCGTAGAGGTTCATGCTGAGGAGTTCAAAGGTCATGCAGATGTGGTTACGGAATGTGAAGTTCTCCAGCATGTGGATCACGTTCATGGTGGAGTCTTTGTCCTGCTTCCTCAGGTGCTCCAGGATCCGGATCTCCTCGGCCGCCTGGCGGTGGAACCTCTTCTCATTCCTCACCATCTTCAGCGCCACGTGGCAGTGGGCCTTGTGGTCGTAGGCCTTCACCACCTGACCGAAACTGCCCTTGCCAATCACCTTGAGGACCTCGTAGCGGTAGGAGACGTGGTCGTGGGGCACCTGGACGTAGGAGCCCTGATCGTCGTCGTAGCCTCCGTTGTTGGACCCCCCGATCACCCCCGGCCTCTTCTTGGCGTTGGGTCCAGCAAAATACACCTCTGGGTAACTGAAGATCTCGTGGTGCTCGAAGGCCGTAAGCTTGGGCATGAACTGCTTCATGGCCTGCTCCGGGGTCAGGGTGGCCGGCTGGGGCTTGCTGTCGGTGGACTTGAGGGAGGCTGAGCTGCCCTGCCGACACTGGGCCGTGGTGACGTCGGGCTGCTGTCGGTCAGGCAGCGGTAGACCTGCCCGGCCCACAGAGGTCAACCCATTGGGCTGGGCAGTCAACACTGTCCGTTTGTTGCTGTTCTCCTCAAACAGCTGTTGGACGTGGATCTGTTGGTGGTTCCCCGCGTGCATGTGGTCACTCATGGTGTGCTTATTGCCTCCAACCTGGAAGAGATCAGAGGGACAGAACAAGACATTAGAATCAGCAGCAGCATCAACAGGAAAAGACCCAACTGAAAACAACGGACAGAAACAGTTGATATGTCCTTTGAACCCTGCACCCAAATACTTTGAGGAACTAGTGAGTCGAGCAAACCAATTCTGGATTCTAAAAGATACAGATATAGAATATTCTAGATATAATCCAGCTACCACTGACAGGAACACCTGGTCTTAGATGAGTTTCTAGATATAATCCAGCTACCACTGACAGGAACACCTGGTCTAGGTTTTAGGTGTGTTTCTAGATATAATCCAACTACCACTGACAGGAACACCTGGTCTAGGTCTTAGGTGTGTTTCTAGATATAATCCAACTACCACTGACAGGAACACCTGGTCTAGGTTTTAGGTGTGTTTCTAGATATAATCCAACTACCACTGACAGGAACACCTGGTCTAGGTTTTAGGTGTGTTTCTAGATATAATCCAGCTACCACTGACAGGAACACCTGGTCTAGGTTTTAGGTGTGTTTCTAGATATAATCCAACTACCACTGACAGGAACACCTGGTTTTAGATGTGTTTCTAGATATAATCCAACTACCACTGACAGGAACACCTGGTCTAGTTTTTTGGTGTGTTTCTAGATATAATCCAACTACCACTGACAGGAACACCTGGTCTAGGTTTTAGGTGTGTTTCTAGATATAATCCAACTACCACTGACAGGATAACCTGGTCTAGGTTTTAGGTGTGTTTCTAGATATAATCCAACTACCACTGACAGGAACACCTGGTCTAGGTTTTAGGTGTGTTTCTAGATATAATCCAACTACCACTGACAGGAACACCTGGTCTAGGTTTTAGGTGTGTTTCTAGATATAATCCAACTACCACTGACAGGAACACCTGGTTTTAGGTGTGTTTCTAGATATAATCCAACTACCACTGACAGGAACACCTGGTTTTAGGTGTGTTTCTAGATATAATCCAACTACCGCTGACAGGAACACCTGGTCTAGGTTTTAGGTGTGTTTCTAGATATAATCCAACTACCACTGACAGGAACACCTGGTTTTAGATGTGTTTCTAGATATAACCCAACTACCACTGACAGGAACACCTGGTTTTAGGTGTGTTTCTAGATATAATCCAACTACCGCTGACAGGAACACCTGGTCTAGGTTTTAGGTGTGTTTCTAGATATAATCCAACTACCACTGACAGGAACACCTGGTTTTAGGTGTGTTTCTAGATATAATCCAACTACCGCTGACAGGAACACCTGGTCTAGGTTTTAGGTGTGTTTCTAGATATAATCCAACTACCACTGACAGGAACACCTGGTTTTAGATGTGTTTCTAGATATAATCCAACTACCACTGACAGGAACACCTGGTCTTAGATGTGTTTCTAGATATAATCCAACTACCACTGACAGGAACACCTGGTTTTAGATGTGTTTCTAGATATAATCCAGCTACCACTGACAGGAACACCTGGTCTAGGTTTTAGATGTGTTTCTAGATATAATCCAGCTACCACTGACAGGAACACCTGGTTTTAGATGCGTTTCTAGATATAATCCAACTACCACTGACAGGAACACCTGGTTTTAGATGTGTTTCTAGATATAATCCAACTACCACTGACAGGAACACCTGGTCTAGGTTTTAGGTGTGTTTCTAGATATAATCCAGCTACCACTGACAGGAACACCTGGTCTAGGTTTTAGGTGTGTTTCTAGATATAATCCAGCTACCACTGACAGGAACACCTGGTTTTAGGTGTGTTTCTAGATATAATCCAACTACCACTGACAGGAACACCTGGTTTTAGATGTGTTTCTAGATATAATCCAACTACCACTGACAGGAACACCTGGTTTTAGATGTGTTTCTAGATATAATCCAACTACCACTGACAGGAACACCTGGTTTTAGATGTGTTTCTAGATATAATCCAACTACCACTGACAGGAACACCTGGTTTTAGATGTGTTTCTAGATATAATCCAACTACCACTGACAGGAACACCTGGTCTAGGTTTTAGGTGTGTTTCTAGATATAATCCAGCTACCACTGACAGGAACACCTGGTCTAGGTTTTAGGTGTGTTTCTAGATATAACCCAGCTACCACTGACAGGAACACCTGGTCTAGATTTTAGGTGTGTTTCTAGATATAATCCAGCTACCACTGACAGGAACACCTGGTTTTAGGTGCGTTTCTAGATATAATCCAACTACCACTGACAGGAACACCTGGTCTAGGTTTTAGGTGTGTTTCTAGATATAATCCAGCTACCACTGACAGGAACACCTGGTCTAGGTTTTAGGTGTGTTTCTAGATATAACCCAGCTACCACTGACAGGAACACCTGGTCTAGGTTTTAGGTGTGTTTCTAGATATAACCCAGCTACCACTGACAGGAACACCTGGTCTAGGTTTTAGATGTGTTTCTAGATATAATCCAGCTACCACTGACAGGAACACCTGGTTTTAGGTGTGTTTCTAGATATAACCCAGCTACCACTGACAGGAACACCTGGTCTAGGTTTTAGGTGTGTTTCTAGATATAATCCAGCTACCACTGACAGGAACACCTGGTCTAGGTTTTAGGTGTGTTTCTAGATATAATCCAACTACCACTGACACGAACAGGTCTTAGCTTGTGTAGGTCTTAGCGTGTGTAGGTCTTAGCTTGTGTAGGTCTTAGCTTGTGTAGGTCTTAGCTTGTGTAGGTCTTAGCGTGTGTAGGTCTTAGCTTGTGTAGGTCTTAGCTGGTTTAGATATTAGCTTGTCTAGGTCTTAGCTTGTCTAGGTATTAGCTTGTGTAGGTCTTAGCTTGTCTTAGCTTGAGTAGGTCTTAGCTTGTCTAGGTCTTAGCTTATGTAGGTCTTAGCTTGTCTATGTCTTGGCTTGTCTAGGTCTTAGCTTGTGTAGGTCTTAGCTGGTCTAGGTATTAGCTTGTCTAGGTCTTAGCTTGTGTAGGTCTTAGCTTGTCTAGGTCTTAGCTTGTCTAGGTCTTAGCTTGTGTAGGTCTTAGCTGGTCTAGGTATTAGCTGGTCTAGGTATTAGCTTGTCTAGGTCTTAGCTTGTCTAGGTCTTAGCTTGTCTAGGTCTTAGCTTGTCTAGGTCTTAGCTTGTCTTAGCTTGCCTAGGTCTTAGCTTGTGTAGGTCTTAGCTTGTGTAGGTCTTTGATTGTGTAGGTCTTAGCTTGTGTAGGTCTTAGCTTGTCTAGGTCTTAGCTTGTGTAGGTCTTAGCTTGTGTAGGTCTTAGCTTGTGTAGGTCTTAGCTTGTGTAGGTCTTAGCTTGTCTTAGATATTAGCTTGTCTAGGTCTTAGCTTGTCTAGGTATTAGCTTGTGTAGGTCTTAGCTTGTCTTAGCTTGAGTAGGTCTTAGCTTGTCTAGGTCTTAGCTTATGTAGGTCTTAGCTTGTCTATGTCTTGGCTTGTCTAGGTCTTAGCTTGTGTAGGTCTTAGCTGGTCTAGGTATTAGCTTGTCTAGGTCTTAGCTTGTGTAGGTCTTAGCTTGTCTAGGTCTTAGCTTGTCTAGGTCTTAGCTTGTGTAGGTCTTAGCTGGTCTAGGTATTAGCTGGTCTAGGTATTAGCTTGTCTAGGTCTTAGCTTGTCTAGGTCTTAGCTTGTCTAGGTCTTAGCTTGTCTAGGTCTTAGCTTGTCTTAGCTTGCCTAGGTCTTAGCTTGTGTAGGTCTTAGCTTGTGTAGGTCTTTGATTGTGTAGGTCTTAGCTTGTGTAGGTCTTAGCTTGTCTAGGTCTTAGCTTGTGTAGGTCTTAGCTTGTGTAGGTCTTAGCTTGTGTAGGTATTAGCTTGTCTAGGTCTTAGCTTGTGGTTTATAAAGACGTTACAGCATCTACATGACAGTGGTGTTGTATCTATAGCAGACTAAAGCTTTATCTAGCTCGCCGTACTGATCTGCAGGATAAGGCTCTTAGCAGGGAGTAGTGTGTGTGTGTGTGTGTGTGTGTGTGTGTGTGTGTGTGTGTGTGTGTGTGTGTGTGTGTGTGTGTGTGTGTGTGTGTGTGTGTGTGTGTGTGTGTGTGTGTGTGTGAAGGATCTTTAGCAGGGAGTAGTGTGTGTGTGTGTCTGGTTCTAAAGAACGCAATCACACACGTTCCTTAGATTACACAACCAGGAAGAAGGAAGCTGTAAGTAGAGTTGTGTTACTGGACTAGTCCAGCTGATAAAGGAACCAGGAAGAAGGAAGCTGTAGGGAGAGTTGTTACTATACTAGTCCAGCTGATAAAGGAACCAGGAAGAAGGAAGCTGTAGGGAGAGTTGTGTTACTATACTAGTCCAGCTGATAAAGGAACCAGGAAGAAGGAAGCTGTAGGGAGAGTTGTGTTACTATACTAGTCCAGCTGATAAAGGAACCAGGAAGAAGGAAGCTGTAGGGAGAGTTGTTACTATACTAGTCCAGCTGATTAAGGAACCAGGAAGCTGTAGGTAGAGTTGTGTTACTATACTAGTCCAGCTGATTAAGGAACCAGGAAGCTGTAGGGAGAGTTGTGTTACTACACTAGTCCAGCTGATTAAGGAACCAGGAAGCTGTAGGGAGAGTTGTGTTACTATACCAGTCCAGCTGATAAAGGAATGGGGGAGGAGACAACAGAAGACAAAGAGGGACTCTCTCTCTCTCCCCGTCCTACTCTGCTCTGGACCAAATCAACAGAGAAGACAGCGCTTGACAAGTGTGTGTGTGTGTGTGTGTGTGTGTGTGTGTGTGTGTGTGTGTGCGTGAGCTGCAGGAGGATTGTGAAATAGGACACAATGATGAACAATCTGGATTTCCAGACTCAACAGGATTCAAGAGATCAGCTGCCATGGGGACGCGGCTCTTAGTTAGTGATCACCTCCTCAGTTAGAAGTACTGCCTGCTGCTCACTGCCAGGCCCTATACCCTCCCTTACTCTGCATAACATAACTTACCAGCCCTATACCCTCCCTTACTCTGCATAACATAACTGACCAGCCCTATACCCTCCCTTACTCTGCATAACATAACTGACCAGCCCAGCCCTATACTCTACATAACATAACTGACCAGCCCAGCCCTATACCCTCCCTTACTCTGCATAACATAACTGACCAGCCCAGCCCTATACCCTCCCTTACTCTGCATAACATAACTGACCAGTCCAGCCCAATACCTGGGCTAATGCATATCTGATGACCTCATAGACCGTAATACAACCCTGCCTCATCCAACTGGTCTGTTTTGCTCTTCCTCTCTCTCTCTCTCTCTCTCTCTCTCTTTCTCTCCCTTTCTCTCCTCTCTCTCTCCCCTTCTCCCCCCTCTCTCTCCTCTCCACCCCCTCCCTCTCCTCTATCTTCCTCTCTCTCTCTCTCTCTCTCTCTCTCGTCTCCCTCCTCTCTCTTTCTCCCGCTCTCTCTCTCCCCTTCTCTCTCCTCTCTCTCTCTCCCCTTCTCCTCTCTCTCTTCTCTTTTTTTTCTCCCTTTCCTCTCCTCTCTCTCTCCTTCCCTCTCCTCTATCTTTCTCCCTCTCTCTCTCTCTCCTTTCCTCTCCTCTCTACCCCCCTCCCTCTCCTCTATCTTTCTCCCTCTCTCTGTCTCTCTGCATTGTGTGAATGAATAATGACATGTTCTATGTTCCATAAGGAAGAGGGCCTCCGTCTCTCCCCCGGCCGAGCGCTACGTGATTCTGTCAGCAGCCAAGTGGGAGATAATAGACAACGTGGTCAGCTCACTATCAGGTCAGACTAGTCACTAGACTCACTACCAGGTCAGACTAGTCACTAGACTCACTACCAGGTCAGACTAGTCACTAGACTCACTACCAGGTCAGACTTGTCACTAGAATCTCACTACCAGGTCAGACTAGTCACTAGACTCACTACCAGGTCAGACTAGTCACTAGAAACTCACTACCAGGTCAGACTAGTCACTAGACTCACTACCAGGTCAGACTAGTCACTAGAAACTCACTACCAGGTCAGACTAGTCACTAGAAACTCACTACCAGGTCAGACTAGTCACTAGACTCACTACCAGGTCAGACTAGTCACTAGAAACTCACTACCAGGTCAGACTAGTCACTAGACTCACTACCAGGTCAGACTAGTCACTAGACTCACTACCAGGTCAGACTAGTCACTAGAAACTAACTACCAGGTCAGACTAGTCACTAGAAATCACTACCAGGTCAGACTAGTCACTAGAAACTCACTACCAGGTCAGACTAGTCACTAGACTCACTACCAGGTCAGACTAGTCACTAGACTCACTACCAGGTCAGACTAGTCACTAGACTCACTACCAGGTCAGACTAGTCACTAGACTCACTACCAGGTCAGACTAGTCACTAGAAACTTCCTAGTAAAATCCATAGAGAATGACATGTACAATATGCCCCTGCATTCAGAATGTGTAGAGAGAAGTTTCAGGTTGTTTTGGGGGAAATGTTCTTTCATGCTAACTTCAATACTCTGTGTATATCTAGCTCCTTCTCTCCTTTAAATGTTTAGCGTGAACGCTATTAGTGGACTTCCTGTGTTCCTGAGCTGCCTCCCCACCAGACCCTTCCCTAGGCGATAAGGTGATTACCTCCTCGCTCGGCAGACATCTTGTTTTCTCTGCAACATCCTGTTGCTTCGTTCAGGCAGGGGATTGTCTGTTCCCCCTGTCCTGCTGCTTCCACACACACACACACACACACACACACACACACACACACACACACACACACACACACACACACACACACACACACACACACACACACACACACGACCTTTCAGACCCTGAATTTGCATGGTTAGAGTCCTTCTTCTCTCCCTCCAGAAACCATTACTGTCCTGTCTGTAGACTAGAGTCTGTCTCCACAAACCATCACTGTCCTGTCTGTAGACTAGAGTCTGTCTCCACAAACCATTACTGTCCTGTCTATAGACTAGACAAACCATTACTGTCCTGTCTGTAGACTAGAGTCTGTCTCCACAAACCATTACTGTCCTGTCTATAGACTAGACAAACCATTACTGTCCTGTCTGTAGACTAGCGTCTGTCTCCACAAACCATTACTGTCCTGTCTATAGACTAGACAAACCATTACTGTCCTGTCTGTAGACTAGAGTCTGTCTCCACAAACCATTACTGTCCGGTCTATAGACTAGACAAACCATTACTGTCCTGTCTATAGACTAGACAAACCATTACTGTCCTGTCTGTAGACTAGACAAACCATTACTGTCCTGTCTGTAGACTAGAGTCTGTCTCCACAAACCATTACTGTCCTGTCTGTAGATTAGACAAACCATCACTGTCCTGTCTGTAGACTAGACAAACCATTACAGTCTTGTCTGTAGACCAGAGTCTGTCTCCATACAGCAGGTGTTCCCTACATTACACTGTAATCAGCTGGTAGAACTGGTTTATTACTCTGTCTGCACTCCAACCCGATGGTCATTTCACTTCTAAACGTCCTCTATTCGCCTGGGGAGGTGTCCCAAATGTCACCCTATTCCCTACATAGTGCACCACTGTCGTGTGTATACTTTATAGTGCGCTATAAAGGGCATAGGGTGCCACTTCAGACGCACCTAGAGGTCACTGTGTGATAATTCATCACAACGTATCAGAGGACAGTACTAGAGACTGGTCTCCTAGAGGTCACTGTGTGATAATTCATCACAACGTATCAGAGGACAGTACTAGAGACTGGTCTCCTAGAGGTCACTGTGTGATAATTCATCACAACGTATCAGAGGACAGTAATAGAGACTGGTCTCCTAGAGGTCACTGTGTGATAATTCATCACAACGTATCAGAGGTCAGTAATAGAGACTGGTCTCCTAGAGGTCACTGTGTGATAATTCATCACAACGTATCAGAGGACAGTACTAGAGACTGGTCTCCTAGAGGTCACTGTGTGATAATTCATCACAACGTATCAGAGGACAGTACTAGAGACTGGTCTCCTAGAGGTCACTGTGTGATAATTCATCACAACGTATCAGAGGACAGTAATAGAGACTGGTCTCCTAGAGGTCATTGTGTGATAATTCATCACAACGTATCAGAGGACAGTACTAGAGACTGGTCTCCTAGAGGTCACTGTGTGATAATTCATCACAACGTATCAGAGGACAGTAATAGAGACTGGTCTCCTAGAGGTCATTGTGTGATAATTCATCACAACGTATCAGAGGACAGTACTAGAGACTGGTCTCCTAGAGGTCACTGTGTGATAATTCATCACAACGTATCAGAGGTCAGTAATAGAGACTGGTCTCCTAGAGGTGTTGACTGTCCAGTTCCAGGGGAATGACTGTTCCCTTAACCCAGAGGACTAGTACCAGCTCTGTCCTGTCTCTGTTCCAGGGGACTGACTGTCCCCTTAACCCAGAGGACTAGTACCAGCTCTGTCCTGTCTCTGTTCCAGGGGACTGACTGTCCCCTTAACCCAGAGGACTGGTACCATCAGTACTAGAGTCTGGTCTTAACCCAGAGGACTGGTACCATCAGTACTAGAGACTGGTCTTAACCCAGAGGACTGGTACCATCAGTACTAGAGACTGGTCTCCTAGAGGTGTTGTATTGTGAGGGAAGAACAAGCGTTCTGCTACTTGGCTTTCATTTAACAGACCCTGGTGGATTTGCTTGTTGTTCGGACCAGATGGCAGATCCCTGGATAGAGAGAGGACAGTGTAGCACAAACAGCCTGCTAGCTCCTACTAACTGTACTGTAGCTATGATACCAATACACACTGTGGCAGGGAATGACTTTTAACGAAACACATCGGCTTGTTGTACGTCTGTCTGTCTCTTTCTAACTTTGACCCGTGCCCTGGAACAGAGACAGGACAGAGCTGGTACTAGTCCTCTGGGTTAAGGGGACAGTCAGTCCCCTGGAACAGAGACAGGACAGAGCTGGTACTAGTCCTCTGGGTTAAGGGGACAGTCAGTCCCCTGGAACAGAGACAGGACAGAGCTGGTAGCAGTCCTCTGTGTTAAGGGGACAGTCAGTCCCCTGGAACAGAGACAGGACAGAGCTGGTACCAGTCCTCTGGGTTAAGGGGACAGTCAGTCCCCTGGAACAGAGACTGGACAGAGCTGGTACTAGTCCCCTGGGTTAAGGGGACAGTTAGTCCCCTGGAACAGAGACAGGACAGAGCTGGTACCAGTCCTCTGGGTTAAGGGGACAGTCAGTCCCCTGGAGCAGAGACAGGACAGAGCTGGTACCAGTCCTCTGGGTTAAGGGGATAGTCAGTCCCCTGGAACAGAGACAGGACAGAGCTGGTAGCAGTCCTCTGTGTTAAGGGGACAGTCAGTCCCCTGGAACAGAGACAGGACAGAGCTGGTACCAGTCCTCTGGGTTAAGGGGACAGTCAGTCCCCTGGAACAGAGACTGGACAGAGCTGGTACTAGTCCCCTGGGTTAAGGGGACAGTTAGTCCCCTGGAACAGAGACAGGACAGAGCTGGTACCAGTCCTCTGGGTTAAGGGGACAGTCAGTCCCCTGGAGCAGAGACAGGACAGAGCTGGTACCAGTCCTCTGGGTTAAGGGGATAGTCAGTCCCCTGGAACAGAGACAGGACAGAGCTGGTACTAGTCCTCTGGGTTAAGGGGACAGTCAGTCCCCTGGAACAGAGACAGGACAGAGCTGGTACTAGTCCTCTAGGTTAAGGGGAAAGTCAGTCCCCTGGAACAAAGACAGGACAGAGCTGGTAGCAGTCCTCTGTGGTAAAGGGGACAGTCAGTCCCCTGGAACATAGACAGGACAGAGCTGGTACCATTCCTCTGGGTTAAGGGGACAGTCAGTCCCAGCATGTCCTTGATGTAAATGCACAGGCGAACATTGTGTGTCTTTTTAAAGCACCACGGTCATAAACTATAGACCCCTTCTGAAATGTTCAGCATGTCACCCTGTTCCTGATGCCTGTATGTTGTCAGCTGGTCTCTGTACTACAGAACAGGGTTGAGGTGGTTGTCAACTGGTCTCTGTACTACAGAACAGGGTTGAGGTGGTTGTCAGCTGGTCTCTGTACTACAGAACAGGGTTGAGAGGTGGTTGTCAGCTGGTCTCTGTACTACAGAACAGGGTTGAGGTGGTTGTCAGCTGGTCTCTGTACTACAGAACAGGGTTGAGAGGTGGTTGTCAGCTGGTCTCTGTACTACAGAACAGGGTTGAGGTGGTTGTCAGCTGGTCTCTGGACTACAGAACAGGGTCTAGGTGGTTGTCAGCTGGTCTCTGTACTACAGAACAGGGTTGAGAGGTGGTTGTCAGCTGGTCTCTGTACTACAGAACAGGGTTGAGAGGTGGTTGTCAGCTGGTCTCTGTACTACAGAACAGGGTTGAGGTGGTTGTCAGCTGGTCTCTGTACTACAGAACAGGGTTGAGAGGTGGTTGTCAGCTGGTCTCTGTACTACAGAACAGGGTTGAGAGGTGGTTGTCAGCTGGTCTCTGTACTACAGAACAGGGTTGAGGTGGTTGTCAGCTGGTCTCTGTACTACAGAACAGGGTTGAGAGGTGGTTGTCAGCTGGTCTCTGTACTACAGAACAGGGTTGAGAGGTGGTTGTCAGCTGGTCTCTGTACTACAGAACAGGGTTGAGGTGGTTGTCAGCTGGTCTCTGTACTACAGAACAGGGTTGAGAGGTGGTTGTCAGCTGGTCTCTGTACTACAGAACAGGGTTGAGGTGGTTGTCAGCTGGTCTCTGTACTACAGAACAGGGTTGAGGTGGTTGTCAGCTGGTCTCTGTACTACAGAACAGGGTTGAGAGGTGGTTGTCAGCTGGTCTCTGTACTACAGAACAGGGTTGAGAGGTGGGGGAGCTGTATGCTTCCACTATGTCAACTAGAGTTATTCCACTATGTCAACTAGAGTTATTCCACCATGTCAACTAGAGTTATTCCACCATGTCAACTAGGGTTATTCCACCATGTCAACTAGAGTTATTCCACCATGTCAACTAGTTATTCCACCATGTCAACTAGTTATTCCACCATGTCAACTAGCTATTCCACCACGTCAACTAGTTATTCCACCATGTCAACTAGTTATTCCACCATGTCAACTAGAGTTATTCCACCATGTCAACTAGAGCTATTTCACCATGTCAACTAGTTATTCCACCATGTCAACTAGAGTTATTCCACCATGTCAACTAGAGCTATTCCACCATGTCAACTAGTTATTCCACCATGTCAACTAGAGTTATTCCACCATGTCAACTAGTTATTCCACCATGTCAACTAGAGTTATTCCACCATGTCAACTAGTTATTCCACCATGTCAACTAGAGTTATTCCACCATGTTAACTAGAGCTATTCCACCATGTCAACTAGAGTTATTCCACCATGTCAACTATAGTTATTCCACCATGTCAACTAGTTATTCCACCATGTCAACTAGAGTTATTCCACCATGTCAACTAGAGTTATTCCTCCATGTCAACTAGAGTTATTCCACCATGTCAACTAGTTATTCCACCATGCCAACTAGTTATTCCACCATGTCAACTAGAGTTATTCCTCCATGTCAACTAGAGTTATTCCTCCATGTCAACTAGAGTTATTCCACCATGTCAACTAGAGTTATTCCTCCATGTCAACTAGAGTTATTCCACCATGTCAACTAGAGTTATTCCACCATGTCAACTAGAGTTATTCCACCATGTCAATTAGAGTTATTCCAACAAGTCAACTAGAGTTATTTTACCATGTCAACTAGAGTTATTCCACTATGTCAACTAGAGTTGTTCCACCATGTCAACTAGAGTTATTCCACCATGTCAGCTAGAGTTATTCCTCCATGTCAACTAGAGTTATTCCACCATGTCAACTAGAGTTATTCCACCAAGTCAACTAGAGTTATTCCACCATACTTATACAACACTTACTAAAATAGTTATCTACACACAGTCACATCATGTTCAACTAGTGTGTCTGTGAAATGATCAGCCATTTAGTGTTTGTTGCCTCTGAGACAATCTACAGTGTGTGTGTGTGTGTGTGTGTGTGTGTGTGTGTGTGTGTGTGTGTGTGTGTGTGTGTGTGTGTGTGTGTGTGTCTAAATAGCTGTTCTAAATGCTGTCATTTTAACACTTGTCCTGTGTCTTGGTTGGATAACAGGGACATGATGTGGACAGGAATTGGGGGGCAGGTCAGGGAGAGGGTAGAGAGGACGACAGCTGCAGATTACAGGATACCACTGGTCTGTAGCCCAAACCACACACACAAACCACACACACAAACCACACGTGTTCAGTCCCTCCCTGTTTCAGTCCGTTTGGGGCACGATGAACAAGACCCAGCTCTCTGCAGACGGCCGGGGGTACCTCAGTCATTTATCACCCGCCCTCACCACCCCTAGTGTCCCAACTAAGGGAGCGATAATATCTGACTGCAAATATGTCTCAAATAGCTGCCTATTCTCATATAGAGCCGATGGGCTTTGGTCACAGCTAGGGCACTAGATAGGGAATAGGGGGCCGTTTGGGAGGAGGAGAGCTGTGTTTTGCTCCCAGCGTTGTGTTCCACTAAGAGGCCTTGCTTCAACACCTCTCTGTACTGTAGAGGTTCTGGTTCCACAACAGATGTCTTCACCACCTCTCTGTACTGTAGAGGTTCTGGTTCCACAACAGATGTCTTCACCACCTTTCTGTACTGTAGAGGTTCTGGTTCCGGAACAGATGTCTTCACCACCTCTCTGTACTGTAGAGGTTCTGGTTCCGGAACAGATGTCTACACCACCTCTCTGTACTGTAGAGGTTCTGGTTCCACAACAGATGTCTACACCACCTCTCTGTACTGTAGAGGTTCTGGTTCCGGAACAGATGTCTTCGCCACCTCTCTGTACTGTAGAGGTTCTGGTTCCACAACAGATGTCTTCACCACCTCTCTGTACTGTAGAGGTTCTGGTTCCACAACAGACGTCTTCAACACCTCTCTGTACTGTAGAGGTTCTGGTTCCACAACAGATGTCTTCAACACCTCTCTGTACTGTAGAGGTTCTGGTTCCGGAACAGATGTCTACACCACCTCTCTGTACTGTAGAGGTTCTGGTTCCACAACAGATGTCTTCACCACCTCTCTGTACTGTAGAGGTTCTGGTTCCACAACAGATGTCTTCAACACCTCTCTGTACTGTAGAGGTTCTGGTTCCGGAACAGATGTCTTCACCACATCTCTGTACTGTAGAGGTTCTGGTTCCGGAACAGATGTCTACACCACCTCTCTGTACTGTAGAGGTTCTGGTTCCACAACAGATGTCTACACCACCTCTCTGTACTGTAGAGGTTCTGGTTCCACAACAGATGTCTTCACCACCTCTCTGTACTGTAGAGGTTCTGGTTCCACAACAGATGTCTACACCACCTCTCTGTACTGTAGAGGTTCTGGTTCCACAACAGATGTCTACACCACCTCTCTGTACTGTAGAGGTTCTGGTTCCGGAACAGATGTCTACACCACCTCTCTGTACTGTAGAGGTTCTAGTTCCGGAACAGATGTCTACACCACCTCTCTGTACTGTAGAGGTTCTAGTTCCGGAACAGATGTGTTTGTGTCAACACTAATGAGGTTAGTTCAGGTCGGGACAAACAGGAGAAGAAACAGAACAGTCAATAACTGAGTGGACAGAGAGCCAGCAACCTTGACAGCATTAGATGGGCCAATTCTACCACTAATAACACCTGAACATGTGACCTTATTGTGTCTCTGTCCTCCTCCTCCTCTCTGGATAACAATGACTGTCTGGAACACATGGAGCAACTGTTACTGCCAGTGACCTGCCTGGAATGGGCACCGGGACTACTAGAACAGGGGACAGCCCTGACAGGGAGCGTAGCTACTGGAATAGACACCAGGACTACTAGAACAGGGGACAGCCCTGACAGGGAGCGTAGCTACTGGAATAGACACCAGGACTACTAGAACAAAGGACAGGCTTGACAGGGAGCGTAGCTACTGGAATAGACACCAGGACTACTAGAACAAAGGACAGGCCCTGACAGGGAGCGTAGCTACTGGAATAGACACCAGGACTACTAGAACAAAGGACAGGCCCTGACAGGGAGTGTAGCTACTGGAATAGACACCAGGACTACTAGAACAAACGACAGGCTTGACAGGGAGCGTAGCTACTGGAATAGACACCAGGACTACTAGAACAGGAGACAGCCCTGACAGGGAGAGTAGCTACTGGAATAGACACCAGGACTACTAGAACAGGAGACAGCCCTGACAGGGAGCGTAGCTACTGGAATAGACACCAGGACTACTAGAACAGGAGACAGCCCTGACAGGGAGAGTAGCTACTGGAATAGACACCAGGACTACTAGAACAGGAGACAGCCCTGACAGGGAGCGTAGCTACTGGAATAGACACCAGGACTACTAGAACAAAGGACAGGCCTGACAGGAAGTGTAGCTACTGGAATAGACACCAGGACTACTAGAACAGGGGACAGGCTTGACAGGGAGCGTAGCTACTGGAATAGACACCAGGACTACTAGAACAGGGGACAGCCCTGACAGGGAGTGTAGCTACTGGAATAGACACCAGGACTACTAGAACAGGGGACAGCCCTGACAGGGAGTGTAGCTACTGGAATAGACACCAGGACTACTAGAACAGGGGACAGGCCCTGACAGGGAGTGTAGCTACTGGAATAGACACCAGGACTACTAGAACAAACGACAGGCTTGACAGGGAGTGTAGCTACTGGAATGGGCACCAGGACTACTAGAACAAACGACAGGCTTGACAGGGAGTGTAGCTACTGGAATAGACACCAGGACTACTAGAACAAAGGACAGGCCTGACAGGAAGTGTAGCTACTGGAATAGACACCAGGACTACTAGAACAGGGGACAGGCTTGACAGGGAGCGTAGCTACTGGAATAGACACCAGGACTACTAGAACAGGAGACAGCCCTAACAGGGAGCGTAGCTACTGGAATAGACACCAGGACTACTAGAACAGGAGACAGCCCTGACAGGGAGCGTAGCTACTGGAATGGGCACCAGGACTACTAGAACAAAGGACAGGCCCTGACAGGGAGCGTAGCTACTGGAATAGACACCAGGACTACTAGAACAGGAGACAGCCCTAACAGGGAGCGTAGCTACTGGAATGGACACCAGGACTACTAGAACAGGAGACAGGCCTGACAGGGAGCGTAGCTACTGGAATGGACACCAGGACTACTAGAACAGGAGACAGGCCTGACAGGGAGCGTAGCTACTGGAATGGACACCAGGACTACTAGAACAGGAGACAGGCCCTGACAGGGAGCGTAGCTACAATGACATGAACTACCAGTGTAGCTGCGGTAAGTTGCAGAATTCTTCGTTAGACTACTGATTGATAGACTACATTGTCTCACAATTGTATTGGGAAAGACACCAATTTCCCCCCTCCCCAGTGAAAGTTAGTTTTGCAGATTCGGTCAAATCTATGTTCAAATCTATCTACTTGTTTTTTGGATGACTAGAGGTAAATAGTTGAGTAAATCAGAAAGCGAAATTGTGAATTTATGATACAGTCTACACATTGTGTGACCAGCTACAACACCTAACACTGTCTGAACCTGACAATTAACAGATTAGATTAAATAGTATCAGTACTTAGAGAACAGTGGAGTTAGACACATGACCATTGACTATACCTGTCCTGAGCACAGACACAGAGACTGGTGAGAATTATGTCTGTTCCTCACAGCACAGAGACAGAGACTGGTGAGGAATGTGTCTGTTCCTCACAGCACAGAGACAGAGACTGGTGATGAATGTGTCTGTTCCTCACAGCACAGAGACAGAGACTGGTGAGAATTATGTCTGTTCCTCACAGCACAGAGACAGAGACTGGTGATGAATGTGTCTGTTCCTCACAGCACAGAGACTGGTGAGGGATATGTCTGTTCCTCACAGAGACAGAGACTGGTGATGAATGTGTCTGTTCCTCACAGCACAGAGACAGAGACTGGTGAGAAATATATCCGTGGTTTATTTACAACTTAACAACATTGTCCCTGGGGCTATTTCAGGAAGGACCAATATAAATCTTCCTCATTTTGATTTGAACTTCCTGGTCAGGTTTTATTTTCCTTAAATCATAGTTGAAGATAAACACAAGGGCCCAATAAAATCCTCTGTCAGGAGAAAGCTGCTGAGCTGCTGAGCTCGTCCTTCTGGCCGAGTCTATATTTATATCTATTTGAAGGAAGGTCTAAATAAAGGCCTGGAAACTCCTCCTTCATTTAACTGGAGTCCAAATCCTCCATTACTTCAGGACACGCTTTTATAGAGCCTGCTGGACCAACTATCCACCAGTATTAAAACATTACAATATAATTTCATGTTTACATGTGGGTCATGTTTACACCCCCCCCCCCCCCCCCCCCAACATATGGCCCTTATAGTCTCGATTGATAAAATAAAGACTTATCTGTCTGAGATCACGTGTAAACATCGGGTAGGCTATAAAGTCAGTCGGCTAACGTAGCTACACTGTACACAGTACGAGTTGTTTCAACCTCCACAAGACACATAGCCTCTGCTTACCTGAGTATCTCTGTCAACGTGATTATCGTAACAATAAATAAAACGGTATCTTTTTCTACAGCACGCAAACTCATATTAAATCTCAACCTTCTATTTCCCTGAATCCCCGTGCGTTCCAAACCGAGCACACACACACACACACACACACACACACACACTGGCCATGGCTTCGAGACAAGACTCATTTTATACCAGTCTGACAACATGCTAAACATCGTAACTAACTGTCAACTCAACAACGCTGTAGGCATGCACAACAACAACAACAACAACAAATCCTAAATATGGTGCATTGGGATTTTGCAAGTTGCAACTGTATCACTGAGTAGTCTAACTAACGTTAAAGCTCCAAGTTTGAAATCTAGCCTATGCCGCCTGCTACGATCATCGTAAAAGTTACAGCACCGTAAAGAACGAATACCATGTACCCTTCCACGGTCATAAACAAAACTATAAGCACACGTGACATAGGCTACTACCGTACGTGTTATCTAGGATCACACGATATAGCTTGATATCTATGTATTGTCTGCTGTACCCTACACGTGCTAATGCCCTATAATGTACACCTCACGTGACAGTGTGGCAGGACAACTTGTTACGTGGTTGCATTTCGTTGAGCTGAATCTAAACCAAACCGCGGCGCTACGTTGTAACAACCATGTAACGACACAACCCTCCCTGTTCGCAACCAAACATGTTTTTATTAGACACCATTTCCGGTCTCCATAGCCTATAGATAAGCGATGCACGGTGTAAATGAAACTACTGTATCCCATTGCAATAGGCAGCAGGTCCACACTATTATTATTATTATATGAAGAAGAAGCCGATGTTTAGTCCTCAGTAAACCCACAAGCAAGCATGGCTCCGCAGGTTACGTACCGTGAGCGACTTGATATTCCTGAGGGGTGGTAGTGTGACCGGCGATGGCGGGTCTGTCGCTGCTCCGGCCCGGGGACCCCCGACTCCGATTCCGGGGGAAGACTGTAGCTGGCAGATCTCACCCCCTTTGCCTGCAGATCGTACAAAATGACACAGGAAATGAGGTTAATCTGAATGGGCCTATTTACCCACATAGGCCACCTCAGAGTTATCAGGCTGTAGAGCAGGCTATGGACTCTGTCTTAATCCATTTTAAGGATAGTAATTTAAGCAGGCATTTAGGGGGTCATTGTAGGTGGAAATCCTTCTTGCGACAATGGCTTCGGCAAAACAGGTAGGTTAATTCCACATTATGTGTGCTTGGAACAACAGATGACCGCCAGAGTGTAGGCTATCCTGGTTGTAAGATCCGTTTGCGCCCCATAGTCGTGTAGCGTATAGAGATCGTAAAAAAACAACACAGAAACCAGTGGGCATATGATTCCGTCGTAAACCTGTGTTCTCTCTTGACACACATACTGTCATATGGGATAAATAACACACCAGCATTTGACTTTGGTTTTGCAAACAGCCCACTTCAGGCTTTAGAGAAAGAAAGAAAAAAAATCCCCGAATGTATCGCCATTAACTACTCAAAACATTATTTTAGCAAAGGCCCTCTTCAACAGACCAGGGAAAACCCGAAGCAAGACTCGGCGTAAACGTGTAATAAACTTGTTACAAAGGACCCGACAAAAAAGGCATAAAATCCATCAACAATATTCCTCCGGCGGTCAAAGGGAGTTTAACCGTATTGTTTAGCCCGTTCGGCTCCATATTGTTGTTCCTTACCAGTTGGGTAGACGTTAGCGCACGGCTTCTTGGATAACATGGCCGCTGGAGAGTCACACACAGAAAAACCCACTTTCAGAATCTCCCCTCCTCCCACTCGGCTGTGTGATCACCAATTTCGCTACTCCAATCAGCTACATCCAGTCTTGCATTCGCAACGTGCAACTCTGCAAAACTGGGAAGTCTGCCATCAACACCAGCTGAAATGTTGCTTCTGCTGCCACCATCGCTTGGACATACAACCCCAAAACACGAACCTATAGATACAAAAAATAAAATATCCCACGCTAGGCTACTGTAGATCAATACAACAACAAACAAAAACTCCGTGTTTTTTTTCCTTCAACACAAGCAACATTCTAACGTTAGATGCAGCAGGAGCGGCATCATTCTCTCTCACCTACACTGCAAATACATAGTCGGTCAACACGTTTGGGTGTTGCCTTCTTCCTTATCTATCGTCCTTGCACTCATCCACCTCGCTCTCTCTCTCTCTCTCTCTCACTCACTCACTAATGAGCGTGAGACGTGGTTGGATCGGTTGCTAAGCTGGCGACGCACCACCAGCCTATGCTCCAGCAGGAACCGACAGACAGCCTACATTAAGGAAGTCCTCTTGGTCACTTGGTGATCACGAACCCAAACCCAACCAGCCCATTAATTAATATAACGTGATAGGAAGATCTATAAGGACTTTTCTGACTTGCAACGATCCAAACAACTAAAACAGAACTTTTACCTTAACCCTAAACCTTAAACAAACACTTGACCACCCCCCTAACCACATTCTTATCATATTCTGAAATTAAATATCGGCTTGCACGTCAGAATAGTCTGTATAGCCCTATACACATATGATACTCTACTGCACTGTGGTGCCCCACTTTGGTGCCCCACTGAACCACTATGTGTCTAACGAGCCCACCATGAGGCCTCCAGGAAACACACTATGGGACTTCAACATGCATTCTCTTCAGACAATAGCAACTGAAATCCCTATTGTACATTACTTGAACAATGAGCTTTTAGCACACAGACTCTCTCATTAGTGTCTGAGTTGCAGGTATTTCAGGCTGCAAAGGGGTACAACTATGTTTCGTCTGTTACAGATTCACGACATTGGATTTACACATTAACGTTCATCAACTTTACTAAACCGTTGTGTTATTCGTTCTCACAGGACTACAACTATCCCTTTTATTGGTTAGTACTGACACTAACCTGTCTTTTATTGGTTGGTAGTGATACTGACCTGTCTTCTATTGGTTGGTAGTGATACTGACCTGTCTTCTATTGGTTGGTACTGATACTAACCTGTCTTCTATTGGTTGGTACTGATACTGACCTGTCTTCCATTGGTTGGTACTGATACTAACCTGTCTTCTATTGGTTGGTACTGATACCGACCTGTCTTCTATTCTCGAGAACTTTCTTATTCATGTTTGCGTTTCCTTTTTGGTGATATAGTATAATTGCACTGTTAAGGAAGAGCTCACCAGCAAGCATTTCACTGGACTGTTTAGTTCTGTTGTATCCTGTGGGTCACGTGACAAATAAACTCTGATTTGAGTTGGAGCTAGAGTGCAATTTAAGTGCAAACCGTTTACAAACCGTTTACAAACCTACACTATTAGTACTGAATTAGTGCTGTGTTTGTTTAGCAACCTACCTTGAAAATACGGCATGGAGTCTGTCTGTCAGGCTGCAAACTATTGCAATATTCCCCAAGTGAAGTGTGGATGGAAGCTGGGTGGACGACTGTACCGACTACTAGAAGGGTTTAGCTCCTTCAACGTCTGTCTACTCCCCCAGTCTTAGCCCTGACCATACAGGAGTCAGGATTCAGGAGTGAAGTCACACACACACACACAACGTCTGTCTACTCCCCCAGTCTCAGCCCTGACCATACAGGAGTCAGGATTCAGGAGTCAAGACACACACACACACACACACACACACACACACACAACGTCTGTCTACTCCCCTAGTCTCAGCCCTGACCATACAGGAGTCAGGATTCAGGAGTGAAGACACACACACACACACACACAACGTCTGTCTACTCCCCCACTCTCAGCCCTGACCATACAGGAGTCAGGATTCAGGAATGAAGACACACACACACACGCACGCACAACGTCTGTCTACTCCCCTAGTCTCAGCCCTGACCATACAGGAGTCAGGATTCAGGAGTGAAGACACACACACACGCACGCACAACGTCTGTCTACTCCCCCAGTCTCAGCCCTGACCATACAGGAGTCAGGATTCAGGAGTGAAGACACACACACACACACACGTCTGTCTACTCCCTCAGTCTCAGCCCTGACCATACAGGAGTCAGGATTCAGGAGTGAAGACACACACACACACACGCATGCACGCACGCCACACACACAACGTCTGTCTACTCCCCCAGTCTCAGCCCTGACCATACCGGAGTCAGGATTCAGGAGTGAAGACACACACACACACGCATGCACGCCACACACACACACACACACACACACACACACACACACACACACACACAACGTCTGTCTACTCCCCCAGTCTCAGCCCTGACCATACAGGAGTCAGGATTCAGGAGTGAAGACACACACACACGCACGCCACACACACACGCACGCACGCACGCACACACACACACACACACACACACACATACACACACACACACACACACACACACACACACACACACACACCACACCTCTCTGAAAGTCAAAATAAAAGCAGTGAGATCCTTCCATACACACTAGCATGTTGTCCCTCTGAGTCAGAGTAGTAAAACTAAGTGCAAGCTCTTCAACCGATTCTCTGCCCTGCACCCTCCCGCCCGACTAGCATTACTACTCTGGACGGTTCTGACTTAGAATATGTGGACAACTACAAATACCTAGGTGTCTGGTTAGACTGTAAACTCTCCTTCCAGACTCATATTAAGCATCTCCAATCCAAAATTAAATCTAGAATCGGCTTCCTATTTCGCAAACAAAGCCTCCTTCACTCATGCTGCCAAACATACCCTTGTAAAACTGATCATCCTATCGATCCTCTACTCATCAAACTGGATGTAATCTATCACAGTGCCATCTGTTTTGTCACCAACGCCCCATATACGACCCACCACTGCAACCTGTGTGCTCTCGTTGGCTGGCCCTCACCACATATTAGTCGCCAAACCCACTGGCTCCAGGTCATCTATAAGTCTTTAATATGGCAGTTTTGCTTTCATGCAAATCAACAGCAGAGCGACAGAGAGCCTGAAGCAACCAGGAAATAAACAGATAAGCAGCATGTGTTTACACACTAGCCTTCACAACACTATGGGAGTGTATATTCACTATTGGCTGTAATAATACAAACATTATGTTTGAAACCAAGTGAAATGAAGAGCCATTTGTTTATGCGTATGGCTGAAGTACTGCTGTTCCTGCTGTGAACTGAACCTGCAGGTATGTATAATGGGGACTGTGGTGCGTTGTTAAGGTCATGGCTGGGCCTCGTGAGCTGTCTGTCTGTCTGTCTGTCTGTCTGTCTGTCTGTCTGTCTGTCTGTCTGTCTGTCTGTCTGTCTGTCTGTCTGTCTGTGTGTGTGTGTGTGTGTGTGTGTGTGTGTGTGTGTGTGTGTGTGTGTGTGTGTGTGTGTGTGTGTGTGTGTGTGTGTGTGTGTGTGTATGTATGTATGTGTGTGCACCTCACAACACTTCTGAATCGATATCTCGTCCATGGCTTGGACACAGTAGTGACTAGTGTAAAGCCTTAGCCAATCAGAAACAGACCCAGTAGTGACTAGTGTAAAGCCTTAGCCAATCAGAAACAGACCCAGTAGTGACTAGTGTAAAGCCTTAGCCAATCAGAAACAGACCCAGTAGTGACTAGTGTAAAGCCTTAGCCAATCAGAAACAGACCCAGTAGTGACTAGTGTAAAGCCTTAGCCAATCAGAAACAGTCCCAGTAGTGAATAGTGAAAAGCCTTAGCCAATCAGAAACAGACCCAGTAGTGACTAGTGTAAAACATTAGCCAATCAGAAACAGACCCAGTAGTGACTAGTGTAAAGCCTTAGCCAATCAGAAACAGACCCAGTAGTGACTAGTGTAAAGCCTTAGCCAATCAGAAACAGTCCCAGTAGTGACTAGTGTAAAGCCTTAGCCAATCAGAAACAGACCCAGTAGTGACTAGTGTAAAGCCTTAGCCAATCAGAAACAGTCCCAGTAGTGACTAGTGTAAAGCCTTAGCCAATCAGAAACAGACCCAGTAGTGACTAGTGTAAAGCCTTAGCCAATCAGAAACAGACCCAGTAGTGACTAGTGTAAAGCCTTAGCCAATCAGAAACAGACCCAGTAGTGACTAGTGTAAAGCCTTAGCCAATCAGAAACAGATCCAGTAGTGACTAGTATAAAGCCTTTGCCAATCAGAAACAGTCCCCGTAGTGACTAGTGTAAAGCCTTAGCCAATCAGAAACAGACCAAGTAGTGACTAGTGTAAAGCCTTAGCCAATCAGAAACAGTCCCAGTAGTGACTAGTGTAAAGCCTTAGCCAATCAGAAACAGACCCAGTAGTGACTAGTGTAAAGCCTTAGCCAATCAGAAACAGTCCCAGTAGTGACTAGTGTAAAGCCTTAGCCAATCAGAAACAGTCCCAGTAGTGACTAGTGTAAAGCCTTAGCCAATCAGAAACAGACCCAGTAGTGAATAGTGAAAAGCCTTAGCCAATCAGAAACAGACCCAGTAGTGACTAGTGTAAAGCCTTAGCCAATCAGAAACAGACCCAGTAGCGACTAGTGAAAAGCCTTAGCCAATCAGAAACAGACCCAGTAGTGACTAGTGTAAAGCCTTAGCCAATCAGAAACAGACCCAGTAGCGACTAGTGAAAAGCCTTAGCCAATCAGAAACAGACCCAGTAGTGACTAGTTTAAAGCCTTAGCCAATCAGAAACAGTCCCAGTAGTGACTAGTGTAAAGCCTTAGCCAATCAGAAACAGACCCAGTAGTGACTAGTGTAAAGCCTTAGCCAATCAGAAACAGACCCAGTAGTGACTAGTGAAAAGCCTTAGCCAATCAGAAACAGACCCAGTAGTGACTAGTGTAAAGCCTTAGCCAATCAGAAACAGTCCCAGTAGTGACTAGTGTAAAGCCTTAGCCAATCAGAAACAGACCCAGTAGTGACTAGTGTAAAGCCTTAGCCAATCAGAAACAGACCCAGTAGTGACTAGTGTAAAGCCTTAGCCTATCAGAAACAGACCCAGTAGTGACTAGTGAAAAGCCTTAGCCAATCAGAAACAGACCCAGTAGTGACTAGTGAAAAGCCTTAGCCAATCAGAAACAGACCCAGTAGTGACTAGTATAAAGCCTTAGCCAATCAGAAACAGACCCAGTAGTGACTAGTGAAAAGCCTTAGCCAATCAGAAACAGACCCAGTAGTGACTAGTGTAAAGCCTTAGCCAATCAGAAACAGACCCAGTAGTGACTAGTGTAAAGCCTTAGCCAATCAGAAACAGACCCAGTAGTGACTAGTGTAAAGCCTTGGCCAATCAGAAACAGTCCCAGTAGTTACTAGTGAAAAGCCTTAGCCAATCAGAAACAGACCCAGTAGTGACTAGTGTAAAGCCTTAGCCAATCAGAAACAGACCCAGTAGTGACTAGTGTAAAGCCTTAGCCAATCAGAAACAGACCCAGTAGTGAATAGTGTAAAGCCTTAGCCAATCAGACACAGCAGCCTCCAGTCTGTATCAACTCCCTGGACTCCAAAAGGTTTGGAGGGACAACGGCTTCAGGGATTTGCCTGCTCTGATGATCTGTCAGTTGTGAAGGAATGCAGCTTCCTTCACTCAACCAAGTTGATCTTCTGTCTGTGTCGTCACTACATGACTTAGTCCAGGTATTAGTAGTACATACTGGCCTACCTGGTTAAATAAAGGTGAAATAAAATGTTAAAATATACATATATATAAATACCAGGTAGGCCAGTTGAGAACACCTTTATTTAACCAGGGAGGCCAGTTGAGAAAAAGTTCTCATTTACAACTGTGACCTGGCCAAGATAAGGCAAAGCAGTGCGACACAAACAACAACACAGAGTTACACATGGAATAAACAAGCGTACAGTCAATAACACAATAGAAAAGTCTATATACAGTGTGTGCAAATGTAGTAAGATTAGGGAGGTAAAGGCAATAAATAGGCCATAGTGGCGAAATAATTACAATTTAGCAATTAAACACTGGAGTGATAGATGTGCAGAAGATGAATGTGCAAGTAGGTGCAAGTAGAGATACTGGGGTGCAAAGGAGCCATTTATTTTTTATTTTTTTAGAACAATATGGGGATGAGGTAGTTGGTTGTATGGGCTGCTCTGACGCTTAACGTCATATTTATTTAACTAGGTCAAGTCGGTTAAGAAAAAATTCTTATTTTAAATGACGGCCTAGGAACAGTGGGATAACTGACCTAGGAACAGTGGGATAACTGACCTAGGAACAGTGGGATAACTGCCTGTTTCAGGGAAGAACGACAGATTTGTACCTTGTCAGCTCGGGGATTTGAACTTGCAACCTTTCTTTTACTAGTCCAACGCTCTAACCACTAGGCTACCCTGCCGACCCATATGACTGTGTTACTATCGGAATAGGAGCAGTTGTCGTCGTAGGATATTGATGACAGTTGGTTCCATCCACTCAGGCAACATTAAGAGCTGTGATCAATATGGAAGTCTCTTAAATCACTCAAGATCCCCAGGCTCTTATTTAAACACCCAGTGCTTCTGGGCTGGCATCCCCAGCCGCGCCCTCAGAGCATGCGCAGACCAGCTGGCCGGTGTGTTTACGGACATATTCAATCAATCCCTATACCAGTCTGCTGTTCCCACATGCTTCAAGAGGGCCACCATTGTTCCTGTTCCCAAGAAAGCTAAGGTAACTGAGCTAAACGACTACCGCCCCGTAGCACTCACTTCCGTCATCATGAAGTGCTTTGAGAGACTAGTCAAGGACCATATCACCTCCACCCTACCCGACACCCTAGACCCACTCCAATTTGCTTACCGCCCAAATAGGTCCACAGACGATGCAATCTCAACCACACTGCACACTGCCCTAACCCATCTGGACAAGAGGAATACCTATGTGAGAATGCTGTTCATTGACTACAGCTCGGCATTCAACACCATAGTACCCTCCAAGCTCGTCATCAAGCTCGAGACCCTGGGTCTCGACCCCGCCCTGTGCAACTGGGTACTGGACTTCCTGACGGGCCGCCCCCAGGTGGTGAGGGTAGGCAACAACATCTCCTCCCCGCTGATCCTCAACACTGGGGCCCCACAAGGGTGCGTTCTGAGCCCTCTCCTGTACTCCCTGTTCACCCACGACAGCGTGGCCATGCACGCCTCCAACTCAATCATCAAGTTTGACTGAAAAACAGCTTCTATCTCAAGGCCATCAGACTGTTAAACAGCCACCACTAACATTGAGTGGCTGCTGCCAACATACTGACACTGACACTGACTCAACTCCAGCCACTTTAATAATGGGAATTGATGGGAAATTATGTAAATATATCACTAGCCACTTTAAACAATGCTACCTTATATAATGTTACTTACCCTACATTATTCATCTCATATGCATACGTATATACTGTACTCTATATCATCGACTGCATCCTTATGTAATACATGTATCACTAGCCACTTTAACTATGCCACTTTGTTTACATACTCACCTCATGTATATACTGTACTCGATACCATCTACTGTATCCTGCCTATGCTGCTCTGTACCATCACTCATTCATATATCCTTATGTACATATTCTTTATCCCCTTACACTGTGTACAATACAGTAGTTTTGGAATTGTTAGCTAGATTACTTGTTGGTTATTACTGCATTGTCGGAACTAGAAGCACAAGCATTTCGCTACACTCGCATTAACATCTGCTAACCATGTGTATGTGACAAATAAAATTTGATTTTATTTTATTTGATTTGATTTGAAGTTACCTCACAATGCCTATTGGCCTGGTTGTATTCTTCTCAAGTTACCTCACAATGCCTATTGGCCTGGTTGTATGCTTCTCAAGTTACCTCACAATGCCTATTGGCCTGGTTGTATGCTTCTCAAGTTACCTCACAATGCCTATTGGCCTGGTTATATGCTTCTCAAGTTACCTCACAATGCCTATTGGCTTGGTTGTATGCTTCTCAAGTTAGTGCTGTCTTGCCACGCTCCTATATGATCTTTGTCACCACGACAGTATCCATATTCAGTAGGAGTTGGCAAGACAGCACAAGCAGATCTGGGAACCAGGCTAGATGAATTACTACTCTCAACAGATAAACAGACATGTCTTGTTGTATGACTGAAAAGGTCCCTGCTCCACTTACTATGACCTTCAAAACAAATCAAAACATCCATTTCAATCAGGCTTAGGCCCGTCGCCGCGGCCCACAGCACTCCCCCTCTGGTGAGACGTGGTGATAACAGACTACCACGGTATAAACACAGCCTGTGTTGTTCAGCCTTCTGCTCACACGTACCATCCGTCCACCTTGTTCTACAGACACTGACAGCGTAACGGAGCTTCGGTGACATATGGCTGTTTGGGAGGCTGCTGCCGTCTCTTCCTTCCCTTCCAACCTAGAGCTGTTCTGTGTCTCAATGCACATCAGGCATTAGTCATTGAAGAGTGGCTGATTGGATACGGGGCTCTGGTCCAAAGTAGTGCACTATATCAGTCATTAGTCATTGAAGAGTGGCTGATCAGATACGGGCTCTGGTCCAAAGTAATGCACTATAGAGGGAATAGGGCTCTGGTCTAAAGTAGTGCACTATATCAGTCATTAGTCATTGAAGAGTGGCTGATCGGATACGGGCTCTGGTCTAAAGTAGTGCACTATAGAGGGAATAGGGCTCTGGTCTAAATTAGTGCACTATATCAGTCATTAGTCATTGAAGAGTGGTTGATCAGATACGGGCTCTGGTCCAAAGTAATGCACTATAGAGGGAATAGGGCTCTGGTCTAAAGTAGTGTACTATATAGGGAATAGGGCTCTGGTCTAAAGTAGTGCACTATATAGGGAATAGGGCTCTGGTCTAAAGTAGTGCACTATATAGGGAATAGAGCTCTGGTCCAAAGTAGTGCACTATATAGGGAATAGGGCTCTGGTTTAAAGTAGTGCACTATATAGGGAATAGGGCTCTGGTCTAAAGTAGTGTACTATATAGGAAATAGGGCTCTTGTCTAAAGTAGTGTACTATATAGGGAATAGGGCTCTGGTCTAAAGTAGTGCACTATATAGGGAATAGGGCTCTGGTTTAAAGTAGTGCACTATATAGGGAATAGGGCTCTGGTCTAAAGTAGTGTACTATATAGGAAATAGGGCTCTTGTCTAAAGTAGTGTACTATATAGGGAATAGGGCTCAGGTCTAAAGTAGTGCACTATACAGGGAATAGGGCTCTCGTCTAAAGTAGTGCACTATACAGGGAATAGGGTGGAATTTTGGACACAGTATATGATCCACCATGTTGTCTTTTCTTCAGTCCCCCAGTTGTCAGCTCTGAGGAGGGGAGAGACCGCCTGACGTATACAGACTGTTTCTAGTCAGAGGGAAGAGATGCTGGAGCCTGGGTGCGTCGGTACAGCTCTGGGTTACCATTGGACTGTTTCTAGTCAGAGAGAAGAGATGCTGGAGCCTGGGTGCGTCGGTACAGCTCTGGGTTACCATTGGACTGTTTCTAGTCAGAGAGAAGAGATGCTGGAGCCTGGGGGCGTCGGTACAGCTCTGGGTTACCTGTAGCCTGGGGGCGTCGGTACAGCTCTGGGTTACCATTGGACTGTTTCTAGTCAGAGGGAAGAGATGCTGGAGCCTGGGGGCGTCGGTACAGCTCTGGGTTACCATCGGACTGTTTCTAGTCAGAGGGAAGAGATGCTGGAGCCTGGGGGCGTCGGTACAGCTCTGGGTTACCATCGGACTGTTTCTAGTCAGAGGGAAGAGATGCTGGAGCCTGGGGGCGTCGGTACAGCTCTGGGTTACCATCGGACTGTTTCTAGTCAGAGGGAAGAGATGCTGGAGCCTGGGGGCGTCGGTACAGCTCTGGGTTACCATTGGACTGTTTCTAGTCAGAGAGAAGAGATGCTGGAGCCTGGGGGCATCGGTACAGCTCTGGGTTACCATTGGCTCCAAGTCCAGCCTCCCTCCATCACTGCTAGTTCGGCCTACCCTACCACAGCATGGCAACATGCTCACTCGAGCACGTGAATGCATTGGCTGGTGTGCCTGGCGAAAGTAATGCGTTGACTGTCTGGCTGCGTGTAGAGTGTAGACAGCATCTCAGAGGGTAGTGGGATCGATGTTTAGACAACATCTCAGAAGGTAGTGGGATCGATGTGTAGACAGCATCTCAGAGGGTAGTGGGATCGATGTGTAGACAGCATCTCAGAGGGTAGTGGGATCGATGTGTAGACAGCATCTCAGAGGGTAGTGGGATCGATGTGTAGACAGCATCTCAGAGGGTAGTGGGATTGATGTGTAGACAGCATCTCAGAGGGTAGTGGGATCGATGTGTAGACAGCATCTCAGAGGGTAGTGGGATCGATGTGTAGACATTCTAGTCTGTAGTATCTGAGAGTTATTACATTCTAGTGTGTAGTATCTGAGAGTTATTACATTCTAGTGTGTAGTATCTGAGAGTTATTACATTCTAGTGTGTAGTATCTGAGAGTTATTACATTCTAGTCTGTAGTTTCTGAGAGTTATTACATTCTAGTCTGTAGTATCTGAGAGTTATTACATTCTAGTCTGTAGTATATGAGTTATTACATTCTAATGTGTAGTATCTGAGTTATTACATTCTAGTGTGTGGTATCTGAGAGTTATTACATTCTAGTCTGTAGTATCTGAGTTATTACATTCTAGTCTGTAGTATCTGAGAGTTATTACATTCTAGTCTGTAGTATCTGAGTTATTACATTCTAGTGTGTAGTATCTGAGTTATTACATTCTAGTGTGTGGTATCTGAGAGTTATTACATTCTAGTGTGTAGTATCTGAGAGTTATTACATTCTAGTGTGTAGTATCTGAGAGTTATTACATTCTAGTGTGTAGTATCTGAGAGTTATTACATTCTAGTCTGTAGTATCTGAGAGTTATTACATTCTAGTCTGTAGAGTCTGAGTTATTACATTCTAGTCTGTAGTATCTGAGAGTTATTACATTCTAGTCTGTAGTATCTGAGTTATTACATTCTAGTGTGTAGTATCTGAGAGTTATTACATTCTAGTCTGTAGTATATGATAGTTATTACATTCTAGTCTGTAGAGTCTGAGAGTTATTACATTCTAGTGTGTGGTATCTGAGTTATTACATTCTAGTCTGTAGTATCTGAGAGTTATTACATTCTAGTCTGTAGTATCTGAGTTATTACATTCTAGTGTGTAGTATCTGAGAGTTATTACATTCTAGTCTGTAGTATCTGAGAGTTATTACATTCTAGTCTGTCGTATCTGAGAGTTATTACATTCTAGTGTGTAGTATCTGAGAGTTATTACATTCTAGTCTGTAGTATCTGAGAATTATTACATTCTAGTCTGTAGTATCTGAGAGTTATTACATTCTAGTGTGTAGTATCTGAGAGTTATTACATTCTAGTCTGTAGTTTCTGAGAGTTATTGCATTCTAGTCTGTAGTATCTGAGAGTTATTACATTCTAGTGTGTAGTATCTGAGAGTTATAACATTCTAGTGTGTAGTATCTGAGAGTTATTACATTCTAGTCTGTAGTATCTGAGAATTATTACATTATAGTCTGTAGTATCTGAGAGTTATTACATTCTAGTGTGTAGTATCTGAGAGTTATTACATTCTAGTGTGTAGTATCTGAGAGTTATTACATTCTAGTCTGTAGTTTCTGAGAGTTATTGCATTCTAGTCTGTAGTATCTGAGAGTTATTACATTCTAGTGTGTAGTATCTGAGAGTTATAACATTCTAGTGTGTAGTATCTGAGAGTTATTACATTCTAGTGTGTAGTATCTGAGAATTATTACATTCTAGTCTGTAGTATCTGAGAGTTATTACATTCTAGTCTGTAGTATCTGAGAGTTATTACATTCTAGTGTGTCATATCTGAGAGTTATTACATACTAGTCTGTAGTATCTGAGAGTTATTACATTCTAGTCTGTAGTATCTGAGAGTTATTACATTCTAGTCTGTAGTATCTGAGTTATTACATTCTAGTGTGTAGTATCTGAGAGTTATTACATTCTAGTCTGTAGTATCTGAGAGTTATTACATTCTAGTCTGTAGTATCTGAGAGTTATTACATTCTAGTGTGTAGTATCTGAGAGTTATTACATTCTAGTCTGTAGTATCTGAGAATTATTACATTCTAGTCTGTAGTATCTGAGAGTTATTACATTCTAGTGTGTAGTATCTGAGAGTTATTACATTCTAGTCTGTAGTTTCTGAGAGTTATTGCATTCTAGTCTGTAGTATCTGAGAGTTATTACATTCTAGTGTGTAGTATCTGAGAGTTATAACATTCTAGTGTGTAGTATCTGAGAGTTATTACATTCTAGTCTGTAGTATCTGAGAATTATTACATTCTAGTCTGTAGTATCTGAGAGTTATTACATTCTAGTGTGTAGTATCTGAGAGTTATTACATTCTAGTGTGTAGTATCTGAGAGTTATTACATTCTAGTCTGTAGTTTCTGAGAGTTATTGCATTCTAGTCTGTAGTATCTGAGAGTTATTACATTCTAGTGTGTAGTATCTGAGAGTTATAACATTCTAGTGTGTAGTATCTGAGAGTTATTACATTCTAGTGTGTAGTATCTGAGAATTATTACATTCTAGTCTGTAGTATCTGAGAGTTATTACATTCTAGTGTGTAGTATCTGAGAGTTATTACATTCTAGTGTGTAGTATCTGAGAGTTATTACATTCTAGAGTGTCATATCTGAGAGTTATTACATTCTAGTCTGTAGTATCTGAGAGTTATTACATTCTAGTCTGTAGTATCTGAGAGTTATTACATTATAGTGTGTGGTATCTGAGAGTTATTACATTCTAGTCTGTAGTATCTGAGTTATTGCATTCTAGTGTGTAGTATCTGAGAGTTATTACATTCTAGTCTGTAGTATATGAGTTATTACATTCTAGTGTGTATTATCTGAGTTATTACATTCTAGTGTGTGGTATCTGAGTAATTACATTCTAGTCTGTAGTATCTGAGAGTTATTACATTCTAGTGTGTGGTATCTGAGAGTTATTACATTCTAGTGTGTAGTATCTGAGAGTTATTACATTCTAGTGTGTAGTATCTGAGAGTTATTACATTCTAGTGTGTAGTATCTGAGAGTTATTACATTCTAGAGTGTCATATCTGAGAGGTATTACATTCTAGTCTGTAGTATCTGAGAGTTATTACATTCTAGTCTGTAGTATCTGAGAGTTATTACATTCTAGTGTGTGGTATCTGAGAGTTATTACATTCTAGTCTGTAGTATCTGAGTTATTGCATTCTAGTGTGTAGTATCTGAGAGTTATTACATTCTAGTCTGTAGTATATGAGTTATTACATTCTAGTGTGTATTATCTGAGTTATTACATTCTAGTGTGTGGTATCTGAGTAATTACATTCTAGTCTGTAGTATCTGAGAGTTATTACATTCTAGTGTGTGGTATCTGAGAGTTATTACATTCTAGTGTGTAGTATCTGAGAGTTATTACATTCTAGTGTGTAGTATCTGAGAGTTATTACATTCTAGTGTGTAGTATCTGAGAGTTATTACATTCTAGTCTGTAGTATCTGAGAGTTATTATTACTGTAGAGTCTGAGTTATTACATTCTAGTCTGTAGTATCTGAGAGTTATTACATTCCAGTCTGTAGTATCTGAGTTATTACATTCTAGTGTGTAGTATCTGAGAGTTATTACATTCTAGTCTGTAGTATATGATAGTTATTACATTCTAGTCTGTAGAGTCTGAGAGTTATTACATTCTAGTGTGTGGTATCTGAGTTATTACATTCTAGTCTGTAGTATCTGAGAGTTATTACATTCTAGTCTGTAGTATCTGAGAGTTATTACATTCTAGTCTGTAGTATCTGAGAGTTATTACATTCTAGTGTGTAGTATCTGAGAGTTATTACATTCTAGTCTGTAGTATCTGAGAATTATTACATTCTAGTCTGTAGTATCTAAGAGTTATTACATTCTAGTGTGTAGTATCTGAGAGTTATTACATTCTAGTGTGTAGTATCTGAGAGTTATTACATTCTAGTCTGTAGTATCTGAGAGTTATTACATTCTAGTCTGTAGTATCTGAGAGTTATTACATTCTAGTGTGTAGTATCTGAGAGTTATTACATTCTAGTCTGTAGTATCTGAGAATTATTACATTCTAGTCTGTAGTATCTAAGAGTTATTACATTCTAGTGTGTAGTATCTGAGAGTTATTACATTCTAGTGTGTAGTGTCTGAGAGTTATTACATTCTAGTCTGTAGTTTCTGAGAGTTATTGCATTCTAGTCTGTAGTATCTGAGAGTTATTACATTCTAGTGTGTAGTATCTGAGAGTTATAACATTCTAGTATGTAGTATCTGAGAGTTATTGCATTCTAGTCTGTAGTATCTGAGAATTATTACATTCTAGTCTGTAGTATCTGAGAGTTATTACATTCTAGTGTGTAGTATCTGAGAGTTATTACATTCTAGTGTGTAGTATCTGAGAGTTATTACATTCTAGAGTGTCATATCTGAGAGTTATTACATTCTAGTCTGTAGTATCTGAGAGTTATTACATTCTAGTCTGTAGTATCTGAGAGTTATTACATTCTAGTGTGTGGTATCTGAGAGTTATTACATTCTAGTCTGTAGTATCTGAGTTATTGCATTCTAGTGTGTAGTATCTGAGAGTTATTACATTCTAGTCTGTAGTATATGAGTTATTACATTCTAGTGTGTATTATCTGAGTTATTACATTCTAGTGTGTGGTATCTGAGTAATTACATTCTAGTCTGTAGTATCTGAGAGTTATTACATTCTAGTGTGTGGTATCTGAGAGTTATTACATTCTAGTGTGTAGTATCTGAGAGTTATTACATTCTAGTGTGTAGTATCTGAGAGTTATTACATTCTAGTGTGTAGTATCTGAGAGTTATTACATTCTAGTCTGTAGTATCTGAGAGTTATTACATTCTAGTCTGTAGTATCTGAGAGTTATTACATTCCAGTCTGTAGTATCTGAGTTATTACATTCTAGTGTGTAGTATCTGAGAGTTATTACATTCTAGTCTGTAGTATATGATAGTTATTACATTCTAGTCTGTAGAGTCTGAGAGTTATTACATTCTAGTGTGTGGTATCTGAGTTATTACATTCTAGTCTGTAGTATCTGAGAGTTATTACATTCTAGTGTGTGGTATCTGAGTTATTACATTCTAGTCTGTAGTATCTGAGAGTTATTACATTCTAGTCTGTAGTATCTGAGTTATTACATTCTAGTGTGTAGTATCTGAGAGTTATTACATTCTAGTGTGTATTATCTGAGTTATTACATTCTAGTGTGTGGTATCTGAGTAATTACATTCTAGTCTGTAGTATCTGAGAGTTATTACATTCTAGTGTGTGGTATCTGAGTTATTACATTCTAGTCTGTAGTATCTGAGAGTTATTACATTCTAGTCTGTAGTATCTGAGTTATTACATTCTAGTGTGTAGTATCTGAGAGTTATTACATTCTAGTCTGTAGTATCTGAGAGTTATTACATTCTAGTCTGTAGTATCTGAGAGTTATTACATTCTAGTGTGTAGTATCTGAGAGTTATTACATTCTAGTCTGTAGTATCTGAGAATTATTACATTCTAGTCTGTAGTATCTAAGAGTTATTACATTCTAGTGTGTAGTATCTGAGAGTTATTACATTCTAGTGTGTAGTATCTGAGAGTTATTACATTCTAGTCTGTAGTTTCTGAGAGTTATTGCATTCTAGTCTGTAGTATCTGAGAGTTATTACATTCTAGTGTGTAGTATCTGAGAGTTATAACATTCTAGTATGTAGTATCTGAGAGTTATTACATTCTAGTCTGTAGTATCTGAGAATTATTACATTCTAGTCTGTAGTATCTGAGAGTTATTACATTCTAGTGTGTAGTATCTGAGAGTTATTACATTCTAGTGTGTAGTATCTGAGAGTTATTACATTCTAGTCTGTAGTTTCTGAGAGTTATTGCATTCTAGTCTGTAGTATCTGAGAGTTATTACATTCTAGTGTGTAGTATCTGAGAGTTATAACATTCTAGTGTGTAGTATCTGAGAGTTATTACATTCTAGTGTGTAGTATCTGAGAATTATTACATTCTAGTGTGTAGTATCTGAGAGTTATTACATTCTAGAGTGTCATATCTGAGAGTTATTACATTCTAGTCTGTAGTATCTGAGAGTTATTACATTCTAGTCTGTAGTATCTGAGAGTTATAACATTCTAGTGTGTAGTATCTGAGAGTTATTACATTCTAGTGTGTAGTATCTGAGAATTATTACATTCTAGTCTGTAGTATCTGAGAGTTATTACATTCTAGAGTGTCATATCTGAGAGTTATTGCATTCTAGTCTGTAGTATCTGAGAGTTATTACATTCTAGTCTGTAGTATCTGAGAGTTATAACATTCTAGTGTGTAGTATCTGAGAGTTATTACATTCTAGTGTGTAGTATCTGAGAATTATTACATTCTAGTCTGTAGTATCTGAGAGTTATTACATTCTAGTGTGTAGTATCTGAGAGTTATTACATTCTAGTGTGTAGTATCTGAGAGTTATTACATTCTAGAGTGTCATATCTGAGAGTTATTACATTCTAGTCTGTAGTATCTGAGAGTTATTACATTCTAGTCTGTAGTATCTGAGAGTTATTACATTCTAGTTTGTGGTATCTGAGAGTTATTACATTCTAGTCTGTAGTATCTGAGTTATTGCATTCTAGTGTGTAGTATCTGAGAGTTATTACATTCTAGTCTGTAGTATATGAGTTATTACATTCTAGTGTGTATTATCTGAGTTATTACATTCTAGTGTGTGGTATCTGAGTAATTACATTCTAGTCTGTAGTATCTGAGAGTTATTACATTCTAGTGTGTGGTATCTGAGAGTTATTACATTCTAGTGTGTAGTATCTGAGAGTTATTACATTCTAGTGTGTAGTATCTGAGAGTTATTACATTCTAGTGTGTAGTATCTGAGAGTTATTACATTCTAGAGTGTCATATCTGAGAGTTATTACATTCTAGTCTGTAGTATATGAGTTATTACATTCTAGTGTGTATTATCTGAGTTATTACATTCTAGTGTGTGGTATCTGAGTAATTACATTCTAGTCTGTAGTATCTGAGAGTTATTACATTCTAGTGTGTGGTATCTGAGAGTTATTACATTCTAGTGTGTAGTATCTGAGAGTTATTACATTCTAGTGTGTAGTATCTGAGAGTTATTACATTCTAGTGTGTAGTATCTGAGAGTTATTACATTCTAGAGTGTCATATCTGAGAGTTATTACATTCTAGTCTGTAGTATCTGAGAGTTATTACATTCTAGTCTGTAGTATCTGAGAGTTATTACATTCTAGTCTGTAGTATCTGAGAGTTATTACATTCCAGTCTGTAGTATCTGAGTTATTACATTCTAGTGTGTAGTATCTGAGAGTTATTACATTCTAGTCTGTAGTATATGATAGTTATTACATTCTAGTCTGTAGTATCTGAGAGTTATTACATTCTAGTGTGTAGTATCTGAGAGTTATTACATTCTAGTGTGTAGTATCTGAGAGTTATTACATTCTAGTGTGTAGTATCTGAGAGTTATTACATTCTAGTCTGTAGTTTCTGAGAGTTATTACATTCTAGTCTGTAGTATCTGAGAGTTATTACATTCTAGTCTGTAGTATATGAGTTATTACATTCTAATGTGTAGTATCTGAGTTATTACATTCTAGTGTGTGGTATCTGAGAGTTATTACATTCTAGTCTGTAGTATCTGAGTTATTACATTCTAGTCTGTAGTATCTGAGAGTTATTACATTCTAGTCTGTAGTATCTGAGTTATTACATTCTAGTGTGTAGTATCTGAGTTATTACATTCTAGTGTGTGGTATCTGAGAGTTATTACATTCTAGTGTGTAGTATCTGAGAGTTATTACATTCTAGTGTGTAGTATCTGAGAGTTATTACATTCTAGTGTGTAGTATCTGAGAGTTATTACATTCTAGTCTGTAGTATCTGAGAGTTATTACATTCTAGTCTGTAGAGTCTGAGTTATTACATTCTAGTCTGTAGTATCTGAGAGTTATTACATTCTAGTCTGTAGTATCTGAGTTATTACATTCTAGTGTGTAGTATCTGAGAGTTATTACATTCTAGTCTGTAGTATATGATAGTTATTACATTCTAGTCTGTAGAGTCTGAGAGTTATTACATTCTAGTGTGTGGTATCTGAGTTATTACATTCTAGTCTGTAGTATCTGAGAGTTATTACATTCTAGTCTGTAGTATCTGAGTTATTACATTCTAGTGTGTAGTATCTGAGAGTTATTACATTCTAGTCTGTAGTATCTGAGAGTTATTACATTCTAGTCTGTCGTATCTGAGAGTTATTACATTCTAGTGTGTAGTATCTGAGAGTTATTACATTCTAGTCTGTAGTATCTGAGAATTATTACATTCTAGTCTGTAGTATCTGAGAGTTATTACATTCTAGTGTGTAGTATCTGAGAGTTATTACATTCTAGTCTGTAGTTTCTGAGAGTTATTGCATTCTAGTCTGTAGTATCTGAGAGTTATTACATTCTAGTGTGTAGTATCTGAGAGTTATAACATTCTAGTGTGTAGTATCTGAGAGTTATTACATTCTAGTCTGTAGTATCTGAGAATTATTACATTATAGTCTGTAGTATCTGAGAGTTATTACATTCTAGTGTGTAGTATCTGAGAGTTATTACATTCTAGTGTGTAGTATCTGAGAGTTATTACATTCTAGTGTGTAGTATCTGAGAGTTATTACATTCTAGTCTGTAGTATCTGAGAGTTATTACATTCTAGTGTGTAGTATCTGAGAGTTATAACATTCTAGTGTGTAGTATCTGAGAGTTATTACATTCTAGTGTGTAGTATCTGAGAATTATTACATTCTAGTCTGTAGTATCTGAGAGTTATTACATTCTAGTCTGTAGTATCTGAGAGTTATTACATTCTAGTGTGTCATATCTGAGAGTTATTACATACTAGTCTGTAGTATCTGAGAGTTATTACATTCTAGTCTGTAGTATCTGAGAGTTATTACATTCTAGTCTGTAGTATCTGAGTTATTACATTCTAGTGTGTAGTATCTGAGAGTTATTACATTCTAGTCTGTAGTATCTGAGAGTTATTACATTCTAGTCTGTAGTATCTGAGAGTTATTACATTCTAGTGTGTAGTATCTGAGAGTTATTACATTCTAGTCTGTAGTATCTGAGAATTATTACATTCTAGTCTGTAGTATCTGAGAGTTATTACATTCTAGTGTGTAGTATCTGAGAGTTATTACATTCTAGTCTGTAGTTTCTGAGAGTTATTGCATTCTAGTCTGTAGTATCTGAGAGTTATTACATTCTAGTGTGTAGTATCTGAGAGTTATAACATTCTAGTGTGTAGTATCTGAGAGTTATTACATTCTAGTCTGTAGTATCTGAGAATTATTACATTCTAGTCTGTAGTATCTGAGAGTTATTACATTCTAGTGTGTAGTATCTGAGAGTTATTACATTCTAGTGTGTAGTATCTGAGAGTTATTACATTCTAGTCTGTAGTTTCTGAGAGTTATTGCATTCTAGTCTGTAGTATCTGAGAGTTATTACATTCTAGTGTGTAGTATCTGAGAGTTATAACATTCTAGTGTGTAGTATCTGAGAGTTATTACATTCTAGTGTGTAGTATCTGAGAATTATTACATTCTAGTCTGTAGTATCTGAGAGTTATTACATTCTAGTGTGTAGTATCTGAGAGTTATTACATTCTAGTGTGTAGTATCTGAGAGTTATTACATTCTAGAGTGTCATATCTGAGAGTTATTACATTCTAGTCTGTAGTATCTGAGAGTTATTACATTCTAGTCTGTAGTATCTGAGAGTTATTACATTATAGTGTGTGGTATCTGAGAGTTATTACATTCTAGTCTGTAGTATCTGAGTTATTGCATTCTAGTGTGTAGTATCTGAGAGTTATTACATTCTAGTCTGTAGTATATGAGTTATTACATTCTAGTGTGTATTATCTGAGTTATTACATTCTAGTGTGTGGTATCTGAGTAATTACATTCTAGTCTGTAGTATCTGAGAGTTATTACATTCTAGTGTGTGGTATCTGAGAGTTATTACATTCTAGTGTGTAGTATCTGAGAGTTATTACATTCTAGTGTGTAGTATCTGAGAGTTATTACATTCTAGTGTGTAGTATCTGAGAGTTATTACATTCTAGAGTGTCATATCTGAGAGGTATTACATTCTAGTCTGTAGTATCTGAGAGTTATTACATTCTAGTCTGTAGTATCTGAGAGTTATTACATTCTAGTGTGTGGTATCTGAGAGTTATTACATTCTAGTCTGTAGTATCTGAGTTATTGCATTCTAGTGTGTAGTATCTGAGAGTTATTACATTCTAGTCTGTAGTATATGAGTTATTACATTCTAGTGTGTATTATCTGAGTTATTACATTCTAGTGTGTGGTATCTGAGTAATTACATTCTAGTCTGTAGTATCTGAGAGTTATTACATTCTAGTGTGTGGTATCTGAGAGAGTTATTACATTCTAGTGTGTAGTATCTGAGAGTTATTACATTCTAGTGTGTAGTATCTGAGAGTTATTACATTCTAGTGTGTAGTATCTGAGAGTTATTACATTCTAGTCTGTAGTATCTGAGAGTTATTACATTCTAGTCTGTAGAGTCTGAGTTATTACATTCTAGTCTGTAGTATCTGAGAGTTATTACATTCCAGTCTGTAGTATCTGAGTTATTACATTCTAGTGTGTAGTATCTGAGAGTTATTACATTCTAGTCTGTAGTATATGATAGTTATTACATTCTAGTCTGTAGAGTCTGAGAGTTATTACATTCTAGTGTGTGGTATCTGAGTTATTACATTCTAGTCTGTAGTATCTGAGAGTTATTACATTCTAGTCTGTAGTATCTGAGAGTTATTACATTCTAGTCTGTAGTATCTGAGAGTTATTACATTCTAGTGTGTAGTATCTGAGAGTTATTACATTCTAGTCTGTAGTATCTGAGAATTATTACATTCTAGTCTGTAGTATCTAAGAGTTATTACATTCTAGTGTGTAGTATCTGAGAGTTATTACATTCTAGTGTGTAGTATCTGAGAGTTATTACATTCTAGTCTGTAGTATCTGAGAGTTATTACATTCTAGTCTGTAGTATCTGAGAGTTATTACATTCTAGTGTGTAGTATCTGAGAGTTATTACATTCTAGTCTGTAGTATCTGAGAATTATTACATTCTAGTCTGTAGTATCTAAGAGTTATTACATTCTAGTGTGTAGTATCTGAGAGTTATTACATTCTAGTGTGTAGTGTCTGAGAGTTATTACATTCTAGTCTGTAGTTTCTGAGAGTTATTGCATTCTAGTCTGTAGTATCTGAGAGTTATTACATTCTAGTGTGTAGTATCTGAGAGTTATAACATTCTAGTATGTAGTATCTGAGAGTTATTGCATTCTAGTCTGTAGTATCTGAGAATTATTACATTCTAGTCTGTAGTATCTGAGAGTTATTACATTCTAGTGTGTAGTATCTGAGAGTTATTACATTCTAGTGTGTAGTATCTGAGAGTTATTACATTCTAGAGTGTCATATCTGAGAGTTATTACATTCTAGTCTGTAGTATCTGAGAGTTATTACATTCTAGTCTGTAGTATCTGAGAGTTATTACATTCTAGTGTGTGGTATCTGAGAGTTATTACATTCTAGTCTGTAGTATCTGAGTTATTGCATTCTAGTGTGTAGTATCTGAGAGTTATTACATTCTAGTCTGTAGTATATGAGTTATTACATTCTAGTGTGTATTATCTGAGTTATTACATTCTAGTGTGTGGTATCTGAGTAATTACATTCTAGTCTGTAGTATCTGAGAGTTATTACATTCTAGTGTGTGGTATCTGAGAGTTATTACATTCTAGTGTGTAGTATCTGAGAGTTATTACATTCTAGTGTGTAGTATCTGAGAGTTATTACATTCTAGTGTGTAGTATCTGAGAGTTATTACATTCTAGTCTGTAGTATCTGAGAGTTATTACATTCTAGTCTGTAGTATCTGAGAGTTATTACATTCCAGTCTGTAGTATCTGAGTTATTACATTCTAGTGTGTAGTATCTGAGAGTTATTACATTCTAGTCTGTAGTATATGATAGTTATTACATTCTAGTCTGTAGAGTCTGAGAGTTATTACATTCTAGTGTGTGGTATCTGAGTTATTACATTCTAGTCTGTAGTATCTGAGAGTTATTACATTCTAGTGTGTGGTATCTGAGTTATTACATTCTAGTCTGTAGTATCTGAGAGTTATTACATTCTAGTCTGTAGTATCTGAGTTATTACATTCTAGTGTGTAGTATCTGAGAGTTATTACATTCTAGTGTGTATTATCTGAGTTATTACATTCTAGTGTGTGGTATCTGAGTAATTACATTCTAGTCTGTAGTATCTGAGAGTTATTACATTCTAGTGTGTGGTATCTGAGTTATTACATTCTAGTCTGTAGTATCTGAGAGTTATTACATTCTAGTCTGTAGTATCTGAGTTATTACATTCTAGTGTGTAGTATCTGAGAGTTATTACATTCTAGTCTGTAGTATCTGAGAGTTATTACATTCTAGTCTGTAGTATCTGAGAGTTATTACATTCTAGTGTGTAGTATCTGAGAGTTATTACATTCTAGTCTGTAGTATCTGAGAATTATTACATTCTAGTCTGTAGTATCTAAGAGTTATTACATTCTAGTGTGTAGTATCTGAGAGTTATTACATTCTAGTGTGTAGTATCTGAGAGTTATTACATTCTAGTCTGTAGTTTCTGAGAGTTATTGCATTCTAGTCTGTAGTATCTGAGAGTTATTACATTCTAGTGTGTAGTATCTGAGAGTTATAACATTCTAGTATGTAGTATCTGAGAGTTATTACATTCTAGTCTGTAGTATCTGAGAATTATTACATTCTAGTCTGTAGTATCTGAGAGTTATTACATTCTAGTGTGTAGTATCTGAGAGTTATTACATTCTAGTGTGTAGTATCTGAGAGTTATTACATTCTAGTCTGTAGTTTCTGAGAGTTATTGCATTCTAGTCTGTAGTATCTGAGAGTTATTACATTCTAGTGTGTAGTATCTGAGAGTTATAACATTCTAGTGTGTAGTATCTGAGAGTTATTACATTCTAGTGTGTAGTATCTGAGAATTATTACATTCTAGTGTGTAGTATCTGAGAGTTATTACATTCTAGAGTGTCATATCTGAGAGTTATTACATTCTAGTCTGTAGTATCTGAGAGTTATTACATTCTAGTCTGTAGTATCTGAGAGTTATAACATTCTAGTGTGTAGTATCTGAGAGTTATTACATTCTAGTGTGTAGTATCTGAGAATTATTACATTCTAGTCTGTAGTATCTGAGAGTTATTACATTCTAGAGTGTCATATCTGAGAGTTATTGCATTCTAGTCTGTAGTATCTGAGAGTTATTACATTCTAGTCTGTAGTATCTGAGAGTTATAACATTCTAGTGTGTAGTATCTGAGAGTTATTACATTCTAGTGTGTAGTATCTGAGAATTATTACATTCTAGTCTGTAGTATCTGAGAGTTATTACATTCTAGTGTGTAGTATCTGAGAGTTATTACATTCTAGTGTGTAGTATCTGAGAGTTATTACATTCTAGAGTGTCATATCTGAGAGTTATTACATTCTAGTCTGTAGTATCTGAGAGTTATTACATTCTAGTCTGTAGTATCTGAGAGTTATTACATTCTAGTTTGTGGTATCTGAGAGTTATTACATTCTAGTCTGTAGTATCTGAGTTATTGCATTCTAGTGTGTAGTATCTGAGAGTTATTACATTCTAGTCTGTAGTATATGAGTTATTACATTCTAGTGTGTATTATCTGAGTTATTACATTCTAGTGTGTGGTATCTGAGTAATTACATTCTAGTCTGTAGTATCTGAGAGTTATTACATTCTAGTGTGTGGTATCTGAGAGTTATTACATTCTAGTGTGTAGTATCTGAGAGTTATTACATTCTAGTGTGTAGTATCTGAGAGTTATTACATTCTAGTGTGTAGTATCTGAGAGTTATTACATTCTAGAGTGTCATATCTGAGAGTTATTACATTCTAGTCTGTAGTATATGAGTTATTACATTCTAGTGTGTATTATCTGAGTTATTACATTCTAGTGTGTGGTATCTGAGTAATTACATTCTAGTCTGTAGTATCTGAGAGTTATTACATTCTAGTGTGTGGTATCTGAGAGTTATTACATTCTAGTGTGTAGTATCTGAGAGTTATTACATTCTAGTGTGTAGTATCTGAGAGTTATTACATTCTAGTGTGTAGTATCTGAGAGTTATTACATTCTAGAGTGTCATATCTGAGAGTTATTACATTCTAGTCTGTAGTATCTGAGAGTTATTACATTCTAGTCTGTAGTATCTGAGAGTTATTACATTCTAGTCTGTAGTATCTGAGAGTTATTACATTCCAGTCTGTAGTATCTGAGTTATTACATTCTAGTGTGTAGTATCTGAGAGTTATTACATTCTAGTCTGTAGTATATGATAGTTATTACATTCTAGTCTGTAGAGTCTGAGAGTTATTACATTCTAGTGTGTGGTATCTGAGTTATTACATTCTAGTCTGTAGTATCTGAGAGTTATTACATTCTAGTCTGTAGTATCTGAGTTATTACATTCTAGTGTGTAGTATCTGAGAGTTATTACATTCTAGTCTGTAGTATCTGAGAGTTATTACATTCTAGTCTGTAGTATCTGAGAGTTATTACATTCTAGTGTGTAGTATCTGAGAGTTATTACATTCTAGTCTGTAGTATCTGAGAATTATTACATTCTAGTCTGTAGTATCTAAGAGTTATTACATTCTAGTGTGTAGTATCTGAGAGTTATTACATTCTAGTGTGTAGTATCTGAGAGTTATTACATTCTAGTCTGTAGTTTCTGAGAGTTATTGCATTCTAGTCTGTAGTATCTGAGAGTTATTACATTCTAGTGTGTAGTATCTGAGAGTTATAACATTCTAGTATGTAGTATCTGAGAGTTATTACATTCTAGTCTGTAGTATCTAAGAATTATTACATTCTAGTCTGTAGTATCTGAGAGTTATTACATTCTAGTGTGTAGTATCTGAGAGTTATTACATTCTAGTGTGTAGTATCTGAGAGTTATTACATTCTAGTCTGTAGTTTCTGAGAGTTATTGCATTCTAGTCTGTAGTATCTGAGAGTTATTACATTCTAGTGTGTAGTATCTGAGAGTTATAACATTCTAGTGTGTAGTATCTGAGAGTTATTACATTCTAGTGTGTAGTATCTGAGAATTATTACATTCTAGTCTGTAGTATCTGAGAGTTATTACATTCTAGTGTGTAGTATCTGAGAGTTATTACATTCTAGTGTGTAGCATCTGAGAGTTATTACATTCTAGTCTGTAGTATCTGAGAGTTATTACATTCTAGTGTGTCATATCTGAGAGTTATTACATTCTAGTCTGTAGTATCTGAGAGTTATTACATTCTAGTCTGTAGTATCTGAGAGTTATTACATTCTAGTGTGTGGTATCTGAGAGTTATTACATTCTAGTCTGTAGTATCTGAGTTATTGCATTCTAGTGTGTAGTATCTGAGAGTTATTACATTCTAGTCTGTAGCATATGAGTTATTACATTCTAGTGTGTAGTATCTGAGTTATTACATTCTAGTGTGTGGTATCTGAGTAATTACATTCTAGTCTGTAGTATCTGAGAGTTATTACATTCTAGTCTGTAGTATCTGAGTTATTACATTCTAGTGTGTAGTATCTGAGAGTTATTACATTCTAGTGTGTAGTATCTGAGAGTTATTACATTCTAGTGTGTAGTATCTGAGAGTTATTACATTCTAGTCTGTAGAGTCTGAGTTATTACATTCTAGTCTGTAGTATCTGAGAGTTATTACATTCTAGTCTGTAGTATCTGAGTTATTACATTCTAGTCTGTAGTATCTGAGAGTTATTACATTCTAGTGTGTAGTATCTGAGAGTTATTACATTGTAGTCTATAGAGTCTGAGTTATTGCATTCTAGTCTGTAGTATCTGAGAGTTATTACATTCTAGTCTGTAGTATCTGAGAGTTATTACATTCTAGTGTGTAGTATCTGAGAGTTATTACATTCTAGTGTGTTGTATCTGAGAGTTATTACATTCTAGTCTGTAGTTTCTGAGAGTTATTACATTCTAGTCTGTAGTATCTGAGAGTTATTACATTATAGTGTGTAGTATCTGAGAGTTATTACATTCTAGTGTGTAGTATCTGAGAGTTATTACATTCTAGTGTGTGGTATCTGAGAGTTCTTACATTCTAGTGTGTGGTATCTGAGAGTTATTACATTCTAGTGTGTAGTATCTGAGTTATTACATTCTAGTGTGTAGTATATGAGAGTTATTACATTCTAGTGTGTGGTACAGTATGTGTGAGTTATTATATTGTTACTTAACCTGTTCTTAATGAGTCGTACACCTCCAGTATTTTACCTTCTGTCAGCTGGCACCCTATTCCCTATATAGTGCACTATATTTGACCAGGGTCCGTAGGGCACAGTGGAGGCTGCTGAGGGGAGGACGGCTCACAATAATGACTGGAACAGAGTAAATGGAATGGTATCAAACACCATGGAAACCATGTCCTCTGTGTAGTTGATACCATTACACACTTACTCTGCCCCTGCTGTTACCACATGCCCAACCTCCCTGATTAAGGTCCTGTTATGTTAGGGCCCCGAGTCAAATGTAGTGCACTACGAAGGGAATAGAGTTCCATTTGGGACGTGACCTCTGTCTGTAGGGAATAGAGTTCCATTCAGCCTCTGTCTGTAGGGAATAGAGTTCCATTTGGGACTCAGCCTCTGTCTGTAGGGAATATAGTTCCATTTGGAACTCAACCTCTGTCTGTAGGGAATAGAGTTCCATTCAGCCTCTGTCTGTAGGGAATAGAGTTCCATTTGGGACTCACACTCTGTCTCAGAGAAATCTACGGCATGCAACAGACATGCAGTGTCAGAAGTCACACCATCCTCCGAGACCATGGCTGCCTTCCAGATTGCACCCTATTCCCTATGTAGTGCACTACTTTAGACATGAGCCCTGGTAAAAAGTTGTGCACTGTGTTGGGAATAGGGTGCCATGTGGGACACAGTTCACGTCTTGTCTTCTCCTCTCTAATATGGAAAAAGGCTGTAGCGTTGAGTGCATCAGAGGAGAGACAGACTAGAAGCATCAGTAAACAAATGATCCCTAGAAAGAGAGAGAGAGAGATTGAGAGAGAGAGAGAGAGAGAGAGAGAGAGAGAGAGAGAGAGAGAGAGAGAGAGAGAGAGAGAGAGAGAGAGAGAGAGAGCCTGGTGTTATAATGATCTGTGTATGTAAATGTACCCTGAACCTGCACTTCTGTGATCTGCTGCAGTAATAATGAAGCAGAGGGACAAATCACCTCATTATGATCCAAAATGGAGGAGAGTGGAGCTTTTACACCTGAAAGCACTGCTCAGAGCACCGCTCAGAGCATCGCTCAGGCTCCCGGAGACACAGAGAGCTACAGGCTTCCTTCAGGCTGTTGCTGGGCTCCCAAGTGGCGCAGCAGTCTAAGGCACTGTATCTCAGGGCAAGACGTGTCACTACACTACTGGTTTGAATCCAGGCTGCATCACATCCGGATGTGATCGGGAGTCCCATAGGGCGGCGCACAATTGGCCCGGGAAAGGCTGTCATTGTAAGTAAGAATTTGTTCTTAACTGACTTGCCTAGTTAAATAAAGGTTACATTTTTAAATCATAATTAAGCACACCTGAAGGAGTTGGTGTAGGATAGATATGGTGTGGATAGGTTAGGATAAACAGATAAATAGGTTATAAACAGGTTAGGAACATGTTATAAACAGTTTAGGAATAGGTTATGAACAGGTTAGGAATAGGTTATGAACAGGTTAGGAATAGGTTATGAACAGGTTAGGAATAGGTTATGAACAGGTTAGGAACAGGTTAGGAATAGGTTATAAACAGGTTAGGAATAGGTTATAAACAGGTTATAACAGGTTAGGAATAGGTTATGAACAGGTTATGAACAGGTTATGAACAGGTTAGGAATAGGTTATAAACAGGTTAGGAATAGGTTATAAACAGGTTAGGAACATGTTATAAACAGTTTAGGAATAGGTTATGAACAGGTTAGGAATAGGTTATGAACAGGTTAGGAACAGGTTAGGAATAGGTTATGAACAGGTTAGGAATAGGTTATGAACAGGTTAGGAATAGGTTATAAACAGGTTAGGAATAGGTTATAAACAGGTTATGAACAGGTTATGAACAGGTTATGAACAGGTTAGGAATAGGTTATAAACAGGTTAGGAACATGTTATAAACAGTTTAGGAATAGGTTATGAACAGGTTAGGAATAGGTTATAAACAGGTTATAAACAGGTTAGGAATAGGTTATAAACAGGTTATGAACAGGTTATGAACAGGTTATGAACAGGTTAGGAATAGGTTATAAACAGGTTAGGAACATGTTATAAACAGTTTAGGAATAGGTTATGAACAGGTTAGGAATAGGTTATGAACAGGTTAGGAACAGGTTAGGAATAGGTTATGAACAGGTTATGAACAGGTTATGAACAGGTTAGGAATAGGTTATAAACAGGTTATAAACAGGTTATAAACAGGTTAGGAATAGGTTATAAACAGGTTAGTAATACCTGGGGGAGTTGTATGGCAACAACAGAAGATGGAAACCAACAGCATAAGTACTGTAGGACCAGGAGTTTTGCCGGAACAATGTGACCTCACTAAGACCTGTACTGATTCCCAGACATTCTCCTGAACCCTGTGACCTCACTAAGACCTGTACTAAGGCCCAGACATTCTCATGAACCCTGTGACCTCACTAAGACCTGTACTAAGGCCCAGACATTCTCCTGAACCCTGTGACCACACTAAAACCTGTACTGAGGCCCAGACATTCTCCTGAACTCTGTGACCTCACTAAGACCTGTACTAAGGCCCAGACATTCTCCTGAACCCTGTGACCTCACTAAGACCTGTACTGAGGCCCAGACATTCTCCTGAACCATGTGACCTCACTTAGACCTGTACTAAGGCCCAGAGGTTCTCCTACCTGGGCAGGTCACTAGATCAGGAAAAACTCAGGCCCCTCATCATAACATCTCAACAAAGATATCCTAATATTTCTTATATTTTTAAATGAATCATTGAGATTAATCAAGTACAGTCGTTTGAGTGTTAGCCTACATCCTCTCTGCACAATGAGCCATCAGATGAAGATAATAATAACCAGGTCTCTCCCAAGGAGAGGTATTGGGATTGACTTCAGAGAGACCAGGAAGGAGAGGTAGAGGGATTGACTTCAGAGAGACCAGGAAGGAGAGGTAGAGGGATTGACTTCATAGAGACCAGGAAGGAGAGGTAGAGGGATTGACTTCAGAGAGACCAGGAAGGAGAGGTAGAGGGATTGACCTCAGAGAGACCAGGAAGGAGAGGTAGAGGGATTGACTTCAGAGAGACCAGGAAGGAGAGGTAGAGGGATTGACTTCAGAGAGACCAGGAACATGAAGCACCCTCTCTATTCTATCCTATAATATAGTCAGCTACAGAGGAGAGTCCTTGGCCTGCATGGCCTACTGCTGGTCATCTCATCTGTTTTTATTCCCTCTTTAAACCCCCTAGAGTCGATTACTGCAACCCCCCGGAAATTGAATTAGCATAATTAATAAATCCCCATCAAAATCCATCAGTTTAAACTATACGTATCTGTTATTTTTTGTATTGGATGCGTCTCAATCCACCGATGTCGCACTTCCTCATCCGTAGTGAAAGGTGGTAGAGCTAGGAGCGATGTTTGTCAGACTGTGAGACATCCGTAGTGAAAGGTGGTAGAGCGATGTTTGTCAGACTGTGAGACATCCGTAGTGAAAGGTGGTAGAGCTAGGAGCGATGTTTGTCAGACTGTGAGACATCCGTAGTGAAAGGTGGTAGAGCTAGGAGAGATGTTTGTCAGACTGTGAGACATCCATGGTAGAGCTAGGAGAGATGTTTGTCAGACTGTGAGACATCAATAGTAAAAGGTGGCAGAGCTAGGAGAGATGTTTGTCAGACTGTGAGACATCCGTAGTGAAAGGTGGTAGAGCTAGGAGAGATGTTTGTCAGATTGTGAGACATCCGTAGTGAAAGGTGGTAGAGCTGGGAGAGATGTTTGTCAGACTGTGAGACATCCATGGTGAAAGGTAGTAGAGCTAGGAGAGATGTTTGTCAGACTGTGAGACATCCATGGTGAAAGGTGGTAGAGCTAGGAGAGATGTTTGTCAGACTGTGAGACATCCGTAGTGAAAGGTGGTAGAGCTAGGAGAGATGTTTGTCAGACTGTGAGACATCCGTAGTGAAAGGTGGTAGAGCTAGGAGAGATGTTTGTCAGATTGTGAGACATCCGTAGTGAAAGGTGGTAGAGCTAGGAGAGATGTTTGTCAGACTGTGAGACATCCAGGGTGAAAGGTGGTAGAGCTAGGAGAGATGTTTGTCAGACTGTGAGACATCCATGGTGAAAGGTGGTAGAGCTAGGAGAGATGTTTGTCAGACTGTGAGACATCCAGGGTGAAAGGTGGTAGAGCTAGGAGAGATGTTTGTCAGACTGTGAGACATCCGTAGTGAAAGGTGGTAGAGCTAGGAGAGATGTTTGTCAGATTGTGAGACATCCATGGTGAAAGGTGGTAGAGCTAGGAGAGATGTTTGTCAGACTGTGAGACATCCGTGGTAGAGCTAGGAGAGATGTTTGTCAGACTGTGAGACATCCAGGGTAAAAGGTGGTAGAGCTAGGAGAGATGTTTGTCAGATTGTGAGACATCCGTAGTGAAAGGTGGTAGAGCTAGGAGAGATGTTTCCCCGAAAATCAGTCTTCTCACTAAATCGTCTGTAGCGTCCAAACGGTTTGGTCTACAAAACTAGGACTGAGGAGAGGAACTGAACAAATTAACCCAATGGGGTGAGGAGAGAACATTACATAAATCACCTGATCGATTCATGTTCACCTAGCAACCATAACAGCCCTGGGAGAGAACACAGACAGACACACAGAAGACTGGATGCTATAGAATGTGTAGAATCACTATATATATACACTGGACTAGAAATAGAAGAAGGATGCTATAGAATGTGTAGAATCAGTATATATATACACTGGACTAGAAATAGAAGACTGGATGCTATAGAATGTGTAGAATCAGTATATATATACACTGGACTAGAGATAGAAGACTGGATGCTATAGAATGTGTAGAATCACTATATATATACACTGGACTAGAAATAGAAGACTGGATGCTATAGAATGTGTAGAATCAGTATATACACACTGGACTAGAAATAGAAGACTGGATGCTATAGAATGTGTAGAATCACTATATATATACACTGGACTAGAAATAGAAGACTGGATGCTATAGAATGTGTAGAATCAGTATATATACACTGGACTAGAAATAGAAGACTGGATGCTATAGAATGTACAGAATCACTATATATATACAATGGACTAGAAATAGAAGACTGGATGCTATAGAATGTGTAGAATCACGATATATACACACTGGATTAGAAATAGAAGACTGGATGCTATAGAATGTGTAGAATCACTATATATATACACTGGACTAGAAATAGAAGACTGGATGCTATAGAATGTGTAGAATCAGTATATATATACACTGGACTAGAGATAGAAGACTGGATGCTATAGAATGTGTAGAATCACTATATATATACACTGGACTAGAGATAGAAGACTGGATGCTATAGAATGTGTAGAATCAGTATATATATACAATGGACTAGAAATAGAAAGACTGAGCACATCATATGTGTCCAGTTTATATCTCCTCATCTCCTGTATGAGTTCAGACAGACTGCTATCAGTTTATCATTCATCTCCTCATCTCCTGTATGAGTTCAGACAGACAGCTATCAGTTTATCATTCATCTCCTGTATGAGTTCAGACAGACTGCTCTCAGTTTATCATTCAACTTCTGTATGAGTTCAGACAGACAGCTATCAGTTTATCATTTAACTACTCGTCTCCTGTATGAGTTCAGACAGACAGCTATCAGTTTATCATTTAACTACTCGTCTCCTGTATGAGTTCAGACAGACAGCTCTCGGTAAATTTAGCATCACTGTTTATTCATAAAGCCAGAGAGAGAGGAACGTATCTCTGTCCGTTCTGCCGTCATGTCTCTCCCACACAGCCAGCCCGAAATTTAGCATCACTGTTTATTCATAAAGACATCTGGTGGGCGTTTGGTGAAAACGCTTGAAAAACTCAAAACCGTCGATCTCGAAATCATCCCTGTTCAATGCTATTTCGGTGTGGAAATAAACTCTGAGGCAGTTACACATTGTGTTGCTACTTTCTGACCAAACATCCATATGTCCTAATGTACATCCCACACGTTCACAATAAGAGGAGATTCTCTGTGGTTGTGACCATTTCTCCAAAGAACTCTCTGCCCCCCCCCCCCCCCCCCCCCCCGGAAGGTTGTCGATGTTGATATGTCCTCATCAGCACAGAAGCTAGCAGACAGACTGACTGTGTCCTTAGCTCTGCCTGAGAGAGTGGGAGTTGGAGGGAGTGTGGAGCTTTAGGCTGAGGGGAAGAAGAGAGAGTGGGAGTTGGAGGTAGTGTGGAGCTTTAGGCTGAGGGGAAGAGGAGAGAGTGGGAGTTGGAGGGAGTGTGGAGCTTTAGGTTGAGGTGCAGAGGAGAGAGTGGGAGTTGGAGGGAGTGTGGAGCTTTAGGTTAAGGTGAAGAGGAGAGAGTGGGAGTTGGAGGGAGTGTGGAGCTTTAGGTTGAGGTGAAGAGGAGAGAGTGGGAGTTGGAGGGAGTGTGGAGCTTTAGGTTGAGGTGAAGAGGAGAGAGTGGGAGTTGGAGGGAGTGTGGAGCTTTAGGCTGAGGGGAAGAGGAGAGAGTGGGAGTTGGAGGGAGTGTGGAGCTTTAGGTTGAGGTGAAGAGGAGAGAGTGGGAGTTGGAGGGAGTGTGGAGCTTTAGGCTGAGGGGAAGAGGAGAGAGTGGGAGTTGGAGGGAGTTTGGAGCTTTAGGTTGAGGGGAAGAGGAGAGAGTGGGAGTTGGAGGGAGTGTGTCTAACCTGTCTCTATCCTGTCTCTAACCTGTCTCTATCCTGTCTCTATCTTGTCTCTAACCTATCTCTATCCTGTCTCTATCTTGTCTCTATCCTGTCTCTAACCTGTCTCTATCCTGTCTCTATCTTGTCTCTATCCTGTCTCTATCTTGTTTCTAACCTGTCTCTATCTTGTCTCTATCCTGTCTCTAACCTGTCTCCATCCTGCCTCTATCCTGTCTCTAACCTGTCTCTAACTTGTCTCTATCCTGTCTCTAACCTGTCTCCATCCTGCCTCTATCCTGTCTCTAACCTGTCTCTATCCTGTCTCTATCCTGCCTCTATCCTGTCTCTAACCTGTCTCTAACCTGTCTCTATCCTGTCTCTAACCTGTCTCTATCCTGCCTCTATCCTGTCTCTAACCTGTCTCTAACCTGTCTCTATCCTGTCTCTAACCTGTCTCTATCCTGTCTCTATCCTGTCTCTAACCTGTCTCTATCTTGTCTCTATCATGTCTCTAACCTGTCTCTAACCTGTCTCTATCTTGTCTCTATCTTGTCTCTATCCTGCCTCTATCCTGTCTCTAACCTGTCTCTAACCTGTCTCTATCCTGTCTCTAACCTGTCTCTATCCTGTCTCTATCCTGTCTCTAACCTGTCTCTATCCTGTCTCTAGCCTGTCTCTATCTTGTCTCTATCTTGTCTCTATCCTGTCTCTAGCCTGTCTCTATCTTGTCTCTATCTTGCCTCTAGCCTGTCTCTATCCTGTCTCTAGCCCGTCTCTAGCCTGTCTCTAGCCTGTCCCTACTACTGTATAGACTTAGACTGGGAAACGGCAGGGGAGGAAGTGCCCACTAGGAGAGCCCACTACAACAGACTGGGAGAGGGGAGGAGAGCCCATTACAACAGACGAGGAGAGGAGAGGAAGAGGAGAGGAGAGGAGAGGAGAGGAGAGGAGAGGAGAGGAGAGGAGAGGGAGAGGAGATGAGAGGAGAGGAGAGGAGAGGATGAGAGGTGGAGAGGAAGAGGAGATGATGAGAGGTGGAGAGGAGAGGAGAGGAGAGGAGAGGAGAGGAGAGGAGAGGAGATGATGAGAGGTGGAGAGGAAGAGGAGATGATGAGAGGTGGAGAGAGGAGAGGAGAGGAGAGGAGAGGAGAGGAGAGGAGAGGAGAGGAGAGGAGAGGAAGAGGAGAGGAGAGGAGAGGAGATGATGAGAGGTGGAGAGGAAGAGGAGATGATGAGAGGTGGAGATGAGAGGAGAAGATGAGAGGAGAGGAGAGGAGAGGAGATGATGAGAGGAGAGGAGAGGAGAGGAGAGGAGAGGAAGAGGAGATGATGAGAGGTGGATGATGAGAGGTGGATGATGAGAGGTGGATGATGAGAGGTGGATGATGAGAGGTGGATGATGAGAGGTGGATGATGAGAGGAGATGATGAGAGGAGATGATGAGAGGTGGATGATGAGAGGTGGATGATGAGAGGTGGATGATGAGAGGTGGATGATGAGAGGTGGATGGTACAGCAGCAGATCATGTAATTATCTCTCTGATTCATCAGTACAGACAATCAATCAACCAGATGGGCGTTGTCAATCCAGAGGACAATTTACCAATCAACAGTGTCTGAGTGATGTTAGGGCTGAAATCAGGAGTAAACAGCCAATCAGCCTCATGTGGTCACTAGGAGGCGGGATTTTCTGTCAACATGAAAGCCAACTCTCTCTCTGTGTGTCTACTGGGCCAGCACTGTGCAGACTGTGTGCAGACAGCCAGTCAGTCAGTCAGTCACACAGTCTGTCAGTCAGTCACACAGTCTGTCAGTCAGTCAGTCAGTCAGTCAGTCAGTCAGTCAGTCATATGGCCCCATGTACTGTCCAATGGGCAGCCAGACACCAGCCTTTACCTGGCTGTCTCCACCAAGTCATATGGCCCCATGTACTGTCCAATGGGCAGCCAGACACCAGCCTTTACCTGGCTGTCTCCACCAAGTCATATGGCCCCATGTACTGTCCAATGGGCAGCCAGACACCAGCCTTTACCTGGCTGTCTCCACCAAGTCATATGGCCCCATGTACTGTCCAATGGGCAGCCAGACACCAGCCTTTACCTGGCTGTCTCCACCAAGTCATATGGCCCCATGTCCTGTCCAATGGGCAGCCAGACACCAGCCTTTACCTGGCTGTCTCCACCAAGTCATATGGCCCCATGTACTGTCCAATGGGCAGCCAGACACCAGCCTTTACCTGGCTGTCTCCACCAAGTCATATGGCCCCATGTACTGTCCAATGGGCAGCCAGACACCAGCCTTTACCTGGCTGTCTCCACCAAGTCATATGGCCCCATGTACTGTCCAATGGGCAGCCAGACACCAGCCTTTACCTGGCTGTCTCCACCAAGTCATATGGCCCCATGTCCTGTCCAATGGGCAGCCAGACACCAGCCTTTACCTGGCTGTCTCCACCAAGTCATATGGCCCCATGTACTGTCCAATGGGCAGCCAGACACCAGCCTTTACCTGGCTGTCTCCACCAAGTCATATGGCCCCATGTCCTGTCCAATGGGCAGCCAGACACCAGCCTTTACCTGGCTGTCTCCACCAAGTCATATGGCCCCATGTACTGTCCAATGGGCAGCCAGACACCAGCCTTTACCTGGCTGTCTCCACCAAGTCATATGGCCCCATGTCCTGTCCAATGGGCAGCCAGACACCAGCCTTTACCTGGCTGTCTCCACCAAGTCATATGGCCCCATGTACTGTCCAATGGGCAGCCAGACACCAGCCTTTACCTGGCTGTCTCCACCAAGTCATATGGCCCCATGTACTGTCCAATGGGCAGCCAGACACCAGCCTTTACCTGGCTGTCTCCATCAAGTCATATGGCCCCATGTCCTGTCCAATGGGCAGCCAGACACCAGCCTTTACCTGGCTGTCTCCACCAAGTCATATGGCCCCATGTACTGTCCAATGGGCAGCCAGACACCAGCCTTTACCTGGCTGTCTCCACCAAGTCATATGGCCCCATGTACTGTCCAATGGGCAGCCAGACACCAGCCTTTACCTGGCTGTCTCCACCAAGTCATATGGCCCCATGTACTGTCCAATGGGCAGCCAGACACCAGCCTTTACCTGGCTGTCTCCACCAAGTCATATGGCCCCATGTCCTGTCCAATGGGCAGCCAGACACCAGGGATGAGGGTTGGAGGTGCTAGTGTAACCGATGTGAAACGGCTAGCTAGTTAGCGGTGGTGCGCGCTAATAGCGTTTCAACCGGTGACGTCACTCGCTCTGAGACCTTGAAGTAGTGGTTCCCCTTGTTCTGAGACCTTGAAGTAGTGGTTCCCCTTGTTCTGAGACCTTGAAGTAGTGGTTCCCCTTTGCTCTGAGACCTTGAAGTAGTGGTTCCCCTTTGCTCTGAGACCTTGAAGTAGTGGTTCCCCTTTGCTCTGAGACCTTGAAGTAGTGGTTCCCCCCTTTGCTCTGAGACCTTGAAGTAGTGGTTCCCCCCTTTGCTCTGAGACCTTGAAGTAGTGGTTCCCCCCTTTGCTCTGAGACCTTGAAGTAGTGGTTCCCCCCTTTGCTCTGAGACCTTGAAGTAGTGGTTCCCCTTTGCTCTGAGACCTTGAAGTAGTGGTTCCCCTTTGCTCTGAGACCTTGAAGTAGTGGTTCCCCTTTGCTCTGAGACCTTGAAGTAGTGGTTCCCCCCTTTGCTCTGAGACCTTGAAGTAGTGGTTCCCCCCTTTGCTCTGAGACCTTGAAGTAGTGGTTCCCCTTTGCTCTGAGACCTTGAAGTAGTGGTTCCCCTTTGCTCTGAGACCTTGAAGTAGTGGTTCCCCTTTGCTCTGAGACCTTGAAGTAGTGGTTCCCCCTTTGCTCTGAGACCTTGAAGTAGTGGTTCCCCCTTTGCTCTGAGACCTTGAAGTAGTGGTTCCCCCTTTGCTCTGAGACCTTGAAGTAGTGGTTCCCCCTTTGCTCTGAGACCTTGAAGTAGTGGTTCCCCCTTTGCTCTGAGACCTTTAAGTAGTGGTTCCCCCTTTGCTCTGAGACCTTGAAGTAGTGGTTCCCCCTTTGCTCTGAGACCTTGAAGTAGTGGTTCCCCCTTTGCTCTGAGACCTTGAAGTAGTGGTTCCCCCTTTGCTCTGAGACCTTGAAGTAGTGGTTCCCCCTTTGCTCTGAGACCTTGAAGTAGTGGTTCCCCCTTTGCTCTGAGACCTTGAAGTAGTGGTTCCCCCTTTGCTCTGAGACCTTGAAGTAGTGGTTCCCCTTGCTCTGAGACCTTGAAGTAGTGGTTCCCCTAGCTCTGAGACCTTGAAGTAGTGGTTCCCCTTGCTCTGAGACCTTGAAGTAGTGGTTCCCCTTGCTCTGCAAGGGCTGCAGCTTTTGTGGAGCGATGGGTAACGATGCTTCGTGGGTGTCAGTTGTCGACGTGTGCAGAGGGTCCCTGGTTCGAGCCCGGGTCGGGGCGAGAGGACGGACAAAAGTTAAACTGTTACACTAGTGGGCCTGGAGAAGATGGTGTCTCTGTCCCAATAGGCATTATATTCCCTATAGAGCCTATGGGCCCTGGTTCTAAAGTAGTGCACTATAAAGGGGAATAGGGTGCCATTTGGGATGCAAGCAGGTGGTTGGAGGGTGGTGGTGTTTCAGGGGTCAGATCAAACTCCAAGACAGATGGGATCTCACCATGGGTGATAGATAGTCCACAAGCTTCAGTAACCAGCTAGAGACTCTGTTCCCCCTTTCCTCCTCCTCCTCCTCCTCCTCCTCTTCCTCTCCTCTTCATCCTCCTCCTCCTCCTCCTCTTCATCCTCCTCCTCCTCTTTCCTCCTCCTCCTCCTCCTCCTCATCCTCCTCTTCCTCATCCTCCTCTCTTCCTCCTCCTCCTTCCTCCTCCTCCTCCTCCTCCTCCTCCTCCTCCTCCTCCTCTCCTCCTTTCTCCTGTTGGAGAGTTAATCCAGTTATAACTAGGACCTTTCTGTGTCTTTCTCCCCCCACAACTGTCATCTCTCTCATCCCCTCTTTAACTCCCTCTGGTCTGCGGACATATGGACCCCCCCCCACACACACACACACACACACGTACACACACAGACACACACACACACACACACACACACACACACACAGATGCAACTACACACACTTGGCCATATGGACAGGGATATCAGGGTCTCTGGAGAGAGGGATTAACCATGCCTTTGTGAGAGGAGATTGGAGGCTATTTTCTGACAACCAAGTGAATCATTAGACAGACACATAATATGGGCTAACAAGTTATTTGGAGAGTCCATCTATAGATGCCCTACAAGCTGTCAATATACATCAGTTAGGGACATGTCAACTGAACTGTCTGTGGCAACAGGGAAGCATCTATAGGTGGTTCATTGATCCACCATTGACTGTTACGTTCACCACTTCTACCCTGGTTCTGTAGTCTACAGCGATTAAAGTCTGTATACTTTTGCTCGGGGAGGAACATGAAGATAGCCCGCTCTTCGCCTACTCAACACTTCATCAGTGACCTTGATTTGTTGAATCGGGTGTGGTAATGCTGAGCAGGGACAAAATGCCTCGGCACCATTCGTCTCTCCTTGACAGTGATTGGTCACTAATGTAAATGATGTAAGGAATTCAAGATGTTTAGAGAGAATACCATTGGATAGAATTGTTTGGCCCAGTCTGACTGGCTGCTGGCTTTTATTCTACCGTTAGCTAGCTAGCTACTTCCTGTCCCTCATGATGCTATTCTACCATTAGCTAGCTAGCTATTTCTTGTCCTTCATTATTTTTATTCTACTGTTAGCTAGCTACTTCCTGTCCCTCATGATGCTTATTCAACCATTAGCTAGCTAGCTACTTCCTGTCCCTCATGATGCTATTCTACCGTTAGCCAGCTAGCTACTTCCTGTCCCTCATGATGCTATTCTACCATTAGCTAGCTAGCTACTTCCTGTCCTTCATGATGCTATTCTACCATTAGCTAGCTAGCTACTTCCTGTCCCTCATGATGCTATTCTACCATTAGCTAGCTAGCTATTTCTTGTCCCTCATTATTTTTATTCTACTGTTAGCTAGCTACTTCCTGTCCCTCATGGTGCTTATTCTACCATTAGCTAGCGATCTATTTCCTGTCCCTCATGCTGTGGTAGCCTGCCAAATAACACCACCAGAGCAAATCTGTGCCTGATTAGAGGGTAAGACTGGAAAAAAGAAGTAGAACTGGCTTTGTTTGAGGTTCAGATTTTAATTTGAATTAGCATGTAGACTAGCAGGGCTGTAATGTAACTATGTAGACTAGCAGGGCTGTAATGTAACTATGTAGACTAGCAGGGCTGTAATGTAACTATGTAGACTAGCAGGGCTGTAATGTAACTATGTAGACTAGCAGGGCTGTAATGTAACCATGTAGACTAGCAGGGCTGTAATGTAACTATGTAGACTAGCAGGGCTGTAATGTAACTATGTAGACTAGCAGGGCTGTAATGTAACTATGTAGACTAGCAGGGCTGTAATGTAACTATGTAGACTAGCAGGGCTGTAATGTAACTATGTAGACTAGCAGGGCTGTAATGTAACTATGTAGACTAGCAGGGCTGTAATGTAACTATGTAGACTAGCAGGGCTGTAATGTAACTATGTAGACTAGCAGGGCTGTAATGTAACTATGTAGACTAGCAGGGCTGTAATGTAACTATGTAGACTAGCAGGGCTGTAATGGAACTATGTAGACTAGCAGGGCTGTAATGTAACTATGTAGACTAGCAGGGCTGTAATGTAACTATGTAGACTAGCAGGGCTGTAATGTAACTATGTAGACTAGCAGGGCTGTAATGTAACTATGTAGACTAGCAGGGCTGTAATGTAACTATGTAGACTAGCAGGGCTGTAATGTAACTATGTAGACTAGCAGGGCTGTAATGGAACTATGTAGACTAGCAGGGCTGTAATGTAACTATGTAGACTAGCAGGGCTGTAATGTAACTATGTAGACTAGCAGGGCTGTAATGTAACTATGTAGACTAGCAGGGCTGTAATGTAACTATGTAGACTAGCAGGGCTGTAATGTAACTATGTAGACTAGCAGGGCTGTAATGTAACTATGTAGACTAGCAGGGCTGTAATGTAACTATGTAGACTAGCAGGGCTGTAATGTAACTATGTAGACTAGCAGGGCTGTAATGTAACTATGTAGACTAGCAGGGCTGTAATGTAACTATGTAGACTAGCAGGGCTGTAATGTAACTATGTAGACTAGCAGGGCTGTAATGTAACTATGTAGACTAGCAGGGCTGTAATGTAACTATGTAGACTAGCAGGGCTGTAATGTAACTATGTAGACTAGCAGGGCTGTAATGTAACTATGTAGACTAGCAGGGCTGTAATGTAACTATGTAGACTAGCAGGGCTGTAATGTAACTATGTAGACTAGCAGGGCTGTAATGTAACTATGTAGACTAGCAAGGCTGTAATGTAACTATGTAGACTAGCAGGGCTGTAATGTAACTATGTAGACTAGCAGGGCTGTAATGTAACTATGTAGACTAGCAGGGCTGTAATGGAACTATGTAGACTAGCAGGGCTGTAATGGAACTATGTAGACTAGCAGGGCTGTAATGTAACTATGTAGACTAGCAGGGCTGTAATGTAACTATGTAGACTAGCAGGGCTGTAATGTAACTATGTAGACTAGCAGGGCTGTAATGTAACTATGTAGACTAGCAGGGCTGTAATGTAACTATGTAGACTAGCAGGGCTGTAATGTAACTATGTAGACTAGCAGGGCTGTAATGTAACTATGTAGACTAGCAGGGCTGTAATGTAACTATGTAGACTAGCAAGGCTGTAATGTAACTATGTAGACTAGCAGGGCTGTAATGTAACTATGTAGACTAGCAGGGCTAGCAGGGCTGTAATGTAACTATGTAGACTAGCAGGGCTGTAATGGAACTATGTAGACTAGCAGGGCTGTAATGTAACTATGTAGACTAGCAGGGCTGTAATGTAACTATGTAGACTAGCAGGGCTGTAATGTAACTATGTAGACTAGCAGGGCTGTAATGTAACTATGTAGACTAGCAGGGCTGTAATGTAACTATGTAGACTAGCAGGGCTGTAATGTAACTATGTAGACTAGCAGGGCTGTAATGTAACTATGTAGACTAGCAGGGCTGTAATGTAACTATGTAGACTAGCAGGGCTGTAATGGAACTATGTAGACTAGCAGGGCTGTAATGTAACTATGTAGACTAGCAGGGCTGTAATGTAACTATGTAGACTAGCAGGGCTGTAATGTAACTATGTAGACTAGCAGGGCTGTAATGTAACTATGTAGACTAGCAGGGCTGTAATGGAACTATGTAGACTAGCAGGGCTGTAATGTAACTATGTAGACTAGCAGGGCTGTAATGTAACTATGTAGACTAGCAGGGCTGTAATGTAACTATGTAGACTAGCAGGGCTGTAATGTAACTATGTAGACTAGCAGGGCTGTAATGTAACTATGTAGACTAGCAGGGCTGTAATGTAACTATGTAGACTAGCAGGGCTGTAATGTAACTATGTAGACTAGCAGGGCTGTAATGTAACTATGTAGACTAGCAGGGCTGTAATGTAACTATGTAGACTAG